>NW_025549445.1:37500-50000 GCF_905237065.1 Salmo salar | reverse complement strand
TGTTTAAACTCTCGACCTGACAGTCCCAACTGAGTTTGAAAGGAGAGGCCCTGTTTAAACTCTCGACCTGACAGTCCCAACTGGGTTTGAAAGGAGAGGCCCTGTTTAAACTCTCGACCTGACAGTCCCAACTGGGTTTGAAAGGAGAGGCCCTGTTTAAACTCTCGACCTGACAGTCCCAACTGAGTTTGAAAGGAGAGGCCCTGTTTAAACTCTCGACCTGACAGTCCCAACTGGGTTTGAAAGGAGAGGCCCTGTTTAAACTCTCGACCTGACAGTCCCAACTGGGTTTGAAAGGAGAGGCCCTGTTTAAACTCTCGACCTGACAGTCCCAACTGGGTTTGAAAGGAGAGGCCCTGTTTAAACTCTCGACCTGACAGTCCCAACTGGGTTTGAAAGGAGAGGCCCTGTTTAAACTCTCGACCTGACAGTCCCAACTGGGTTTGAAAGGAGAGGCCCTGTTTAAACTCTCGACCTGACAGTCACAACTGGGTTTGAAAGGAGAGGCCCTGTTTAAACTCTCGACCTGACAGTCACAACTGGGTTTGAAAGGAGAGGCCCTGTTTAAACTCTCGACCTGACAGTCACAACTGGGTTTGAAAGGAGAGGCCCTGTTTAAACTCTCGACCTGACAGTCACAACTGGGTTTGAAAGGAGAGGCCCTGTTTAAACTCTCGACCTGACAGTCCCAACTGGGTTTAAAAGGAGAGGCCCTGTTTAAACTCTCCACCTGACAGTCCCAACTGGGTTTGAAAGGAGAGGCCCTGTTTAAACTCTCGACCTGACAGTCCCAACTGGGTTTGAAAGGAGAGGCCCTGTTTAAACTCTCGACCTGACAGTCCCAACTGGGTTTGAAAGGAGAGGCCCTGTTTAAACTCTCGACCTGACAGTCCCAACTGGGTTTGAAAGGAGAGGCCCTGTTTAAACTCTCGACCTGACAGTCCCAACTGGGTTTGAAAGGAGAGGCCCTGTTTAAACTCTCAACCTGACAGTCACAACTGGGTTTGAAAGGAGAGGCCCTGTTTAAACTCTCGACCTGACAGTCCCAACTGGGTTTGAAAGGAGAGGCCCTGTTTAAACTCTCAACCTGACAGTCACAACTGAGTTTAAAAGGAGAGGCCCTGTTTAAACTCTCGACCTGACAGTCCCAACCTGACAGTCCCAACTGGGTTTGAAAGGAGAGGCCCTGTTTAAACTCTCAACCTGACAGTCACAACTGAGTTTAAAAGGAGAGGCCCTGTTTAAACTCTCAACCTGACAGTCCCAACTGAGTTTGAAAGGAGAGGCCCTGTTTAAACTCTCAACCTGACAGTCACAACTGGGTTTAAAAGGAGAGGCCCTGTTTAAACTCTCAACCTGACAGTCCCAACTGGGTTTGAAAGGAGAGGCCCTGTTTAAACTCTCGACCTGACAGTCCCAACCTGACAGTCCCAACTGGGTTTGAAAGGAGAGGCCCTGTTTAAACTCTCGACCTGACAGTCACAACTGAGTTTAAAAGGAGAGGCCCTGTTTAAACTCTCAACCTGACAGTCCCAACTGGGTTTGAAAGGAGAGGCCCTGTTTAAACTCTCGACCTGACAGTCCCAACTGAGTTTGAAAGGAGAGGCCCTGTTTAAACTCTCGACCTGACAGTCCCAACTGGGTTTGAAAGGAGAGGCCCTGTTTAAACTCTCGACCTGACAGTCCCAACTGGGTTTGAAAGGAGAGGCCCTGTTTAAACTCTCGACCTGACAGTCCCAACTGGGTTTGAAAGGAGAGGCCCTGTTTAAACTCTCGACCTGACAGTCACAACTGGGTTTGAAAGGAGAGGCCCTGTTTAAACTCTCGACCTGACAGTCCCAACTGGGTTTGAAAGGAGAGGCCCTGTTTAAACTCTCAACCTGACAGTCCCAACTGGGTTTGAAAGGAGAGGCCCTGTTTAAACTCTCAACCTGACAGTCCCAACTGGGTTTGAAAGGAGAGGCCCTGTTTAAACTCTCGACCTGACAGTCCCAACTGGGTTTGAAAGGAGAGGCCCTGTTTAAACTCTCGACCTGACAGTCCCAACTGAGTTTGAAAGGAGAGGCCCTGTTTAAACTCTCGACCTGACAGTCACAACTGGGTTTGAAAGGAGAGGCCCTGTTTAAACTCTCGACCTGACAGTCACAACTGGGTTTGAAAGGAGAGGCCCTGTTTAAACTCTCGACCTGACAGTCCCAACTGAGTTTGAAAGGAGAGGCCCTGTTTAAACTCTCAACCTGACAGTCCCAACTGGGTTTGAAAGGAGAGGCCCTGTTTAAACTCTCAACCTGACAGTCACAACTGAGTTTGAAAGGAGAGGCCCTGTTTAAACTCTCAACCTGACAGTCCCAACTGGGTTTGAAAGGAGAGGCCCTGTTTTAGCTCTGGGATGAAATGGGATGAAACAGACAGGAAGACAGGAGAGGCAAGAGGTACTTATAAAAGAGAAACTAAGAGGTTGGTATAGTAGGGTCAGGTTGGTATAGGAGGGTCAGGGTGGTATAGTAGGGTCAGGGTGGTATAGTAGGGTCAGGGTGGTATAGGAGGGTCAGGGTGGTATAGTAGGGTCAGGGTGGTATAGGAGGGTCAGGGTGGTATAGGAGGGTCAGGGTGGTATAGGAGGGTCAGGGTGGTATAGTAGGGTCAGGGTGGTATAGTAGGGTCAGGGTGGTATAGTAGGGTCAGGGTGGTATAGTAGGGTCAGGGTGGTATAGGAGGGTCAGGGTGGTATAGTAGGGTCAGGTTGGTATAGTAGGGTCAGGGTGGTATAGTAGGGTCAGGTTGGTATAGTAGGGTCAGGTTGGTATAGTAGGGTCAGGGTGGTATAGTAGGGTCAGGGTGGTATAGGAGGGTCAGGTTGGTATAGTAGGGTCAGGGTGGTATAGTAGGGTCAGGGTGGTATAGGAGGGTCAGGGTGGTATAGTAGGGTCAGGGTGGTATAGTAGGGTCAGGGTGGTATAGTAGGGTCAGGGTGGTATAGGAGGGTCAGGGTGGTATAGTAGGGTCAGGGTGGTATAGTAGGGTCAGGGTGGTATAGTAGGGTCAGGGTGGTATAGGAGGGTCAGGTTGGTATAGTAGGGTCAGGGTGGTATAGGAGGGTCAGGTTGGTATAGTAGGGTCAGGGTGGTATAGGAGGGTCAGGGTGGTATAGGAGGGTCAGGGTGGTATAGTAGGGTCAGGTTGGTATAGTAGGGTCAGGGTGGTATAGTAGGGTCAGGGTGGTATAGGAGGGTCAGGGTGGTATAGTAGGGTCAGGGTGGTATAGTAGGGTCAGGGTGGTATAGTAGGGTCAGGGTGGTATAGGAGGGTCAGGTTGGTATAGGAGGGTCAGGGTGGTATAGGAGGGTCAGGGTGGTATAGTAGGGTCAGGGTGGTATAGGAGGGTCAGGTTGGTATAGTAGGGTCAGGGTGGTATAGTAGGGTCAGGGTGGTATAGTAGGGTCAGGGTGGTATAGTAGGGTCAGGTTGGTATAGGAGGGTCAGGGTGGTATAGGAGGGTCAGGGTGGTATAGGAGGGTCAGGGTGGTATAGGAGGGTCAGGGTGGTATAGTAGGGTCAGGTTGGTATAGGAGGGTCAGGGTGGTATAGGAGGGTCAGGTTGGTATAGGAGGGTCAGGGTGGTATAGGAGGGTCAGGGTGGTATAGTAGGGTCAGGTTGGTATAGGAGGGTCAGGGTGGTATAGTAGGGTCAGGTTGGTATAGGAGGGTCAGGTTGGTATAGGAGGGTCAGGGTGGTATAGGAGGGTCAGGGTGGTATAGTAGGGTCAGGTTGGTATAGGAGGGTCAGGTTGGTATAGGAGGGTCAGGGTGGTATAGGAGGGTCAGGGTGGTATAGTAGGGTCAGGGTGGTATAGGAGGGTCAGGTTGGTATAGGAGGGTCAGGTTGGTATAGGAGGGTCAGGGTGGTATAGGAGGGTCAGGGTGGTATAGGAGGGTCAGGGTGGTATAGTAGGGTCAGGGTGGTATAGTAGGGTCAGGTTGGTATAGTAGGGTCAGGGTGGTATAGTAGGGTCAGGGTGGTATAGGAGGGTCAGGGTGGTATAGTAGGGTCAGGTTGGTATAGTAGGGTCAGGGTGGTATAGGAGGGTCAGGGTGGTATGGTCAGGTTGGTATAGGAGGGTCAGGGTGGTATAGTAGGGTCAGGTTGGTATAGTAGGGTCAGGGTGGTATAGTAGGGTCAGGTTGGTATAGGAGGGTCAGGGTGGTATAGGAGGGTCAGGGTGGTATAGGAGGGTCAGGTTGGTATAGGAGGGTCAGGTTGGTATAGGAGGGTCAGGTTGGTATAGTAGGGTCAGGGTGGTATAGTAGGGTCAGGGTGGTATAGTAGGGTCAGGTTGGTATAGTAGGGTCAGGGTGGTATAGTAGGGTCAGGGTGGTATAGTAGGGTCAGGGTGGTATAGTAGGGTCAGGTTGGTATAGGAGGGTCAGGGTGGTATAGGAGGGTCAGGGTGGTATAGGAGGGTCAGGTTGGTATAGGAGGGTCAGGTTGGTATAGGAGGGTCAGGTTGGTATAGTAGGGTCAGGGTGGTATAGTAGGGTCAGGGTGGTATAGTAGGGTCAGGGTGGTATAGTAGGGTCAGGGTGGTATAGGAGGGTCAGGTTGGTATAGGAGGGTCGTGGTATAGGAGGGTCAGGTTGGTATAGGAGGGTCAGGTTGGTATAGGAGGGTCAGGGTGGTATAGGAGGGTCAGGGTGGTATAGTAGGGTCAGGGTGGTATAGGAGGGTCAGGTTGGTATAGGAGGGTCAGGGTGGTATAGGAGGGTCAGGGTGGTATAGGAGGGTCAGGGTGGTATAGGAGGGTCAGGTTGGTATAGTAGGGTCAGGGTGGTATAGGAGGGTCAGGTTGGTATAGTAGGGTCAGGGTGGTATAGGAGGGTCAGGGTGGTATAGGAGGGTCAGGGTGGTATAGGAGGGTCAGGGTGGTATAGGAGGGTCAGGGTGGTATAGGAGGGTCAGGTTGGTATAGTAGGGTCAGGGTGGTATAGGAGGGTCAGGGTGGTATAGTAGGGTCAGGGTGGTATAGGAGGGTCAGGTTGCTATAGTAGGGTCAGGTTGGTATAGTAGGGTCAGGTTGGTATAGGAGGGTCAGGGTGGTATAGTAGGGTCAGGGTGGTATAGTAGGGTCAGGGTGGTATAGTAGGGTCAGGGTGGTATAGTAGGGTCAGGGTGGTATAGGAGGGTCAGGGTGGTATAGGAGGGTCAGGTTGGTATAGTAGGGTCAGGTTGGTATAGTAGGGTCAGGGTGGTATAGGAGGGTCAGGGTGGTATAGTAGGGTCAGGGTGGTATAGTAGGGTCAGGTTGGTATAGTAGGGTCAGGTTGGTATAGGAGGGTCAGGGTGGTATAGTAGGGTCAGGGTGGTATAGTAGGGTCAGGTTGGTATAGGAGGGTCAGGGTGGTATAGTAGGGTCAGGTTGGTATAGGAGGGTCAGGGTGGTATAGTAGGGTCAGGTTGGTATAGGAGGGTCAGGGTGGTATAGGAGGGTCAGGGTGGTATAGTAGGGTCAGGTTGGTATAGTAGGGTCAGGTTGGTATAGGAGGGTCAGGTTGGTATAGGAGGGTCAGGGTGGTATAGGAGGGTCAGGGTGGTATAGGAGGGTCAGGTTGGTATAGTAGGGTCAGGTTGGTATAGGAGGGTCAGGGTGGTATAGGAGGGTCAGGGTGGTATAGGAGGGTCAGGTTGGTATAGGAGGGTCAGGGTGGTATAGTAGGGTCAGGGTGGTATAGGAGGGTCAGGGTGGTATAGGAGGGTCAGGGTGGTATAGGAGGGTCAGGGTGGTATAGGAGGGTCAGGGTGGTATAGGAGGGTCAGGTTGGTATAGGAGGGTCAGGGTGGTATAGTAGAGTCAGGGTGGTATAGGAGGGTCAGGTAGGTATAGTAGGGTCAGGTTGGTATAGGAGGGTCAGGTTGGTATAGGAGGGTTGGTATAGGAGGGTCAGGGTGGTATAGTAGGGTCAGGGTGGTATAGTAGGGTCAGGTTGGTATAGTAGGGTCAGGTTGGTATAGGAGGGTCAGGGTGGTATAGTAGGGTCAGGGTGGTATAGGAGGGTCAGGTTGGTATAGGAGGGTCAGGTTGGTATAGGAGGGTCAGGTTGGTATAGTAGGGTCAGGTTGGTATAGGAGGGTCAGGTTGGTATAGGAGGGTCAGGTTGGTATAGTAGGGTCAGGTTGGTATAGTAGGGTCAGGTTGGTATAGGAGGGTCAGGGTGGTATAGGAGGGTCAGGGTGGTATAGTAGGGTCAGGTTGGTATAGTAGGGTCAGGTTGGTATAGGAGGGTCAGGGTGGTATAGTAGGGTCAGGGTGGTATAGTAGGGTCAGGTTGGTATAGTAGGGTCAGGGTGGTATAGGAGGGTCAGGGTGGTATAGTAGGGTCAGGGTGGTATAGGAGGGTCAGGGTGGTATAGGAGGGTCAGGGTGGTATAGTAGGGTCAGGGTGGTATAGGAGGGTCAGGTTGGTATAGGAGGGTCAGGTTGGTATAGGAGGGTCAGGTTGGTATAGGAGGGTCAGGGTGGTATAGTAGGGTCAGGTTGGTATAGGAGGGTCAGGTTGGTATAGGAGGGTCAGGGTGGTATAGGAGGGTCAGGTTGGTATAGGAGGGTCAGGTTGGTATAGGAGGGTCAGGGTGGTATAGTAGGGTCAGGGTGGTATAGGAGGGTCAGGTTGGTATAGGAGGGTCAGGTTGGTATAGGAGGGTCAGGTTGGTATAGAAGGGTCAGGTTGGTATAGTAGGGTCAGGTTGGTATAGGAGGGTCAGGGTGGTATAGGAGGGTCAGGGTGGTATAGGAGGGTCAGGGTGGTATAGGAGGGTCAGGGTGGTATAGTAGGGTCAGGGTGGTTTAGGAGGGTCAGGTTGGTATGGTCAGGTTGGTATAGGAGGGTCAGGGTGGTATAGGAGGGTCAGGTTGGTATAGGAGGGTCAGGTTGGTATAGGAGGGTCAGGGTGGTATAGTAGGGTCAGGTTGGTATAGGAGGGTCAGGGTGGTATAGGAGGGTCAGGGTGGTATAGGAGGGTCAGGTTGGTATAGGAGGGTCAGGGTGGTATAGGAGGGTCAGGTTGGTATAGTAGGGTCAGGGTGGTATAGGAGGGTCAGGGTGGTATAGGAGGGTCAGGGTTGGTATAGGAGGGTCAGGGTGTTATAGTAGGGTCAGGGTGGTATAGGAGGGTCAGGGTGGTATAGTAGGGTCAGGTTGGTATAGTAGGGTCAGGTTGGTATAGTAGGGTCAGGGTGGTATAGGAGGGTCAGGGTGGTATAGTAGGGTCAGGTTGGTATAGGAGGGTCAGGGTGGTATAGGAGGGTCAGGTTGGTATAGGAGGGTCAGGGTGGTATAGTAGGGTCAGGGTGGTATAGGAGGGTCAGGGTGGTATAGGAGGGTCAGGGTGGTATAGGAGGGTCAGGTTGGTATAGGAGGGTCAGGGTGGTATAGTAGGGTCAGGGTGGTATAGTAGGGTCAGGGTGGTATAGGAGGGTCAGGGTGGTATAGGAGGGTCAGGTTGGTATAGTAGGGTCAGGGTGGTATAGTAGGGTCAGGTTGGTATAGGAGGGTCAGGTTGGTATAGTAGGGTCAGGGTGGTATAGGAGGGTCAGGTTGGTATAGGAGGGTCAGGGTGGTATAGGAGGGTCAGGGTGGTATAGGAGGGTCAGGGTGGTATAGGAGGGTCAGGGTGGTATAGGAGGGTCAGGTTGGTATAGGAGGGTCAGGTTGGTATAGGAGGGTCAGGTTGGTATAGGAGGGTCAGGGTGGTATAGGAGGGTCAGGGTGGTATAGGAGGGTCAGGGTGGTATAGGAGGGTCAGGGTGGTATAGGAGGGTCAGGTTGGTATAGTAGGGTCAGGTTGGTATAGGAGGGTCAGGTTGGTATAGGAGGGTCAGGGTGGTATAGGAGGGTCAGGGTGGTATAGGAGGGTCAGGGTGGTATAGTAGGGTCAGGGTGGTATAGTAGGGTCAGGTTGGTATAGTAGGGTCAGGGTGGTATAGTAGGGTCAGGGTGGTATAGGAGGGTCAGGTTGGTATAGGAGGGTCAGGGTGGTATAGTAGGGTCAGGTTGGTATAGGAGGGTCAGGGTGGTATAGTAGGGTCAGGTTGGTATAGGAGGGTCAGGTTGGTATAGGAGGGTCAGGGTGGTATAGGAGGGTCAGGGTGGTATAGTAGGGTCAGGGTGGTATAGTAGGGTCAGGTTGGTATAGTAGGGTCAGGGTGGTATAGTAGGGTCAGGGTGGTATAGGAGGGTCAGGTTGGTATAGGAGGGTCAGGGTGGTATAGTAGGGTCAGGTTGGTATAGGAGGGTCAGGTTGGTATAGTAGGGTCAGGGTGGTATAGGAGGGTCAGGGTGGTATAGGAGGGTCAGGGTTGGTATAGGAGGGTCAGGGTGTTATAGTAGGGTCAGGGTGGTATAGGAGGGTCAGGGTGGTATAGTAGGGTCAGGTTGGTATAGTAGGGTCAGGTTGGTATAGTAGGGTCAGGGTGGTATAGGAGGGTCAGGGTGGTATAGTAGGGTCAGGTTGGTATAGGAGGGTCAGGGTGGTATAGTAGGGTCAGGTTGGTATAGGAGGGTCAGGGTGGTATAGGAGGGTCAGGGTGGTATAGTAGGGTCAGGGTGGTATAGTAGGGTCAGGGTGGTATAGGAGGGTCAGGGTGGTATAGGAGGGTCAGGTTGGTATAGTAGGGTCAGGGTGGTATAGTAGGGTCAGGTTGGTATAGGAGGGTCAGGTTGGTATAGTAGGGTCAGGTTGGTATAGGAGGGTCAGGGTGGTATAGGAGGGTCAGGGTGGTATAGGAGGGTCAGGGTGGTATAGGAGGGTCAGGGTGGTATAGGAGGGTCAGGGTGGTATAGTAGGGTCAGGGTGGTATAGGAGGGTCAGGTTGGTATAGGAGGGTCAGGGTGGTATAGGAGGGTCAGGGTGGTATAGGAGGGTCAGGGTGGTATAGTAGGGTCAGGTTGGTATAGTAGGGTCAGGTTGGTATAGTAGGGTCAGGGTGGTATAGGAGGGTCAGGGTGGTATAGGAGGGTCAGGGTGGTATAGTAGGGTCAGGTTGGTATAGTAGGGTCAGGGTGGTTTAATAGGGTCAGGGTGGTATAGTAGGGTCAGGGTGGTATAGTAGGGTCAGGGTGGTATAGTAGGGTCAGGGTGGTATAGTAGGGTCAGGGTGGTATAGTAGGGTCAGGGTGGTATAGTAGGGTCAGGTTGGTATAGTAGGGTCAGGGTGGTATAGTAGGGTCAGGGTGGTATAGTAGGGTCAGGGTGGTATAGTAGGGTCAGGGTGGTATAGTAGGGTCAGGGTGGTATAGGAGGGTCAGGTTGGTATAGTAGGGTCAGGTTGGTATAGGAGGGTCAGGGTGGTATAGGAGGGTCAGGTTGGTATAGGAGGGTCAGGTTGGTATAGTAGGGTCAGGGTGGTATAGTAGGGTCAGGGTGGTATAGTAGGGTCAGGGTGGTATAGGAGGGTCAGGTTGGTATAGGAGGGTCAGGGTGGTATAGTAGGGTCAGGGTGGTATAGTAGGGTCAGGTTGGTATAGGAGGGTCAGGTTGGTATAGGAGGGTCAGGGTGGTATAGGAGGGTCAGGTTGGTATAGGAGGGTCAGGGTGGTATAGGAGGGTCAGGGTGGTATAGGAGGGTCAGGGTGGTATAGTAGGGTCAGGTTGGTATAGTAGGGTCAGGGTGGTATAGGAGGGTCAGGGTGGTATAGTAGGGTCAGGGTGGTATAGGAGGGTCAGGTTGGTATAGGAGGGTCAGGTTGGTATAGTATGGTCAGGTTGGTATAGGAGGGTCAGGGTGGTATGGTCAGGTTGGTATAGGAGGGTCAGGGTGGTATAGTAGGGTCAGGGTGGTATAGGAGGGTCAGGTTGGTATAGGAGGGTCAGGGTGGTATAGGAGGGTCAGGGTGGTATAGGAGGGTCAGGGTGGTATAGTAGGGTCAGGGTGGTATAGTAGGGTCAGGGTGGTATAGTAGGGTCAGGTTGGTATAGGAGGGTCAGGGTGGTATAGGAGGGTCAGGGTGGTATAGTAGGGTCAGGGTGGTATAGTAGGGTCAGGGTGGTATAGTAGGGTCAGGTTGGTATAGGAGGGTCAGGGTGGTATAGGAGGGTCAGGTTGGTATAGTAGGGTCAGGGTGGTATAGGAGGGTCAGGGTGGTATAGGAGGGTCAGGGTGGTATAGTAGGGTCAGGGTGGTATAGTAGGGTCAGGTTGGTATAGTAGGGTCAGGGTGGTATAGTAGGGTCAGGGTGGTATAGGAGGGTCAGGGTGGTATAGGAGGGTCAGGGTGGTATAGTAGGGTCAGGTTGGTATAGTAGGGTCAGGTTGGTATAGTAGGGTCAGGGTGGTATAGGAGGGTCAGGTTGGTATAGTAGGGTCAGGGTGGTATAGTAGGGTCAGGGTGGTATAGTAGGGTCAGGGTGGTATAGTAGGGTCAGGGTGGTATAGGAGGGTCAGGGTGGTATAGGAGGGTCAGGGTGGTATAGTAGGGTCAGGGTGGTATAGTAGGGTCAGGGTGGTATAGTAGGGTCAGGGTGGTATAGTAGGGTCAGGGTGGTATAGTAGGGTCAGGGTGGTATAGGAGGGTCAGGGTGGTATAGGAGGGTCAGGGTGGTATAGTAGGGTCAGGGTGGTATAGGAGGGTCAGGGTGGTATAGTAGGGTCAGGGTGGTATAGGAGGGTCAGGTTGGTATAGTAGGGTCAGGGTGGTATAGGAGGGTCAGGGTGGTATAGGAGGGTCAGGGTGGTATAGTAGGGTCAGGGTGGTATAGTAGGGTCAGGGTGGTATAGTAGGGTCAGGTTGGTATAGGAGGGTCAGGTTGGTATAGGAGGGTCAGGGTGGTATAGTAGGGTCAGGGTGGTATAGTAGGGTCAGGTTGGTATAGGAGGGTCAGGTTGGTATAGTAGGGTCAGGGTGGTATAGTAGGGTCAGGTTGGTATAGGAGGGTCAGGGTGGTATAGGAGGGTCAGGGTGGTATAGGAGGGTCAGGTTGGTATAGTAGGGTCAGGGTGGTATAGTAGGGTCAGGGTGGTATAGGAGGGTCAGGGTGGTATAGTAGGGTCAGGGTGGTATAGGAGGGTCAGGGTGGTATAGTAGGGTCAGGGTGGTATAGTAGGGTCAGGGTGGTATAGGAGGGTCAGGGTGGTATAGTAGGGTCAGGGTGGTATAGTAGGGTCAGGGTGGTTTAATAGGTTCAGCGTTTCCTGCCTTATCAGTGACAACCTGAACACTGGAGGTTCCAATCAGGTCTTCACATCATCGCAAGTCCTTTTCATAGTAACATTTTGACTTGTTGTCTGGATTCATTCTAACCCCAAAATGAATCTCCCTCATCCTTCACCCTAACCTAAACCTCACCCTAACCCTAACCTAACCTAACCCTAACCCTAACCCTCACCCTAACCTAACCCTAACCCTAACCCTCCACCCAACTCCTGGCAGTGACCTTTCTTTTGCCCCCCAAGCCCTAACCCTCACCCTAACCTAACCCTCATCCTCACCCTAACCCTAACCTAACCTAACCCTAACCCTAACCCTCCACCCAACTCCTGGCAGTGACCTTTCTTTTGCCCCCCAAGCCCTAACCCTCACCCTAACCTAACCCTCACCCTAACCCTAACCTAACCTAACCCTAACCCTAACCCTCCACCCAACTCCTGGCAGTGACCATTCTTTTGCCCCCCAAGCCCTAACACCCAGCTTCACCTCCCTTTCTTCCTCCCTCTCTCCCTCTTGTTCTCTCTCTCTCTCCCCCTCTCTGTCATCCATCCGTCCGTCAGCAGTCCCTGTAGTAATCATGGCTCTCTTGGTCCTAGCTGAGCCTGTTGTGAGTAGAGAAGAATGAAGTGCTGAAAATGCTCCAGTCAAGCCTCATTAGCTTCTCATTACCTTTGCAAACTGAAAGCAAGAGAGATTTTTGTATTCAATCGCAGGAGCGGAGGGTCCCTGGAATCACAATGAGAGAGGAAGAGAGGTAGAAGGAGAGAGAGAGAGAGAGAGAGAGAGAGAGAGAGAGAGAGAGAGAGAGAGAGAGAGAGAGAGAATAACCTCTCTCATTTCAGCTGCTGCACATCCAAGCGTTCAGTTGGCCCCGCTCTGGGAATTCAAGTTTTATTTCCATCCCACTAACACAATAATCCCATCATTAAAGTCAATTCTTAAAGTTAAATATGACATTCGTCAGCAGAGAGTTTTTTTTCCCCCAGCCCTTCAACAACAAGTGGCAGAGCTTTATAAACCTGTCATGTTGTATTACTGGCCTGGAAAACGCCTCCTTTTGAAGTTCTCTCTCTGGCTTTCCTCCTCTCAGTTTCCTTTAATAATGCTTCTTCTTCTCGGGCGATGGAGTAGCTGATCTGTACCCTGGGAACGATGGAGTAGCTGATCTGTACCCTGGGAACGATGGAGTAGCTCGTCTGTCTGTCTGTACCCTGGGAACGATGGAGTAGCTCGTCTGTTTGTCTGTACCCTGGGAACGATGGAGTAGCTCGTCTGTCTGTCTGTACCCTGGGAACGATGGAG
>NW_025549445.1:2500-32500 GCF_905237065.1 Salmo salar | reverse complement strand
CCACATCCTAATAACACTGTGGTCTCACACCATATTAACACTGTGGTCCCACACCATAATAACACTGTGGTCTGTTGTGGTCTCACACCATAATAACACTGTGGTCTCACACCATAATAACACTGTGGTCCCACACCATAATAACACTGTGGTCTGTTGTGGTCTCACACCATAATAACACTGTGGTCTCACACCATAATAACACTGTGGTCTGTTGTGGTCCCACACCATAATAACACTGTGGTCCCACATCCTAATAACACTGTGGTCCCACACCATAATAACACTGTGGTCTCACACCATAATAACACTGTGGTCTCACATCATAATAACACTGTGGTCTCACACCATAATAACACTGTGGTCTCACACCATAATAACACTGTGGTCCCACACCATAATAACACTGTGGTCTGTTGTGGTCTCACACCATAATAACACTGTGGTCTCACACCATAATAACACTGTGGTCTGTTGTGGTCCCACACCATAATAACACTGTGGTCCCACATCCTAATAACACTGTGGTCCCACACCATATCTGTGGTCTCACACCATAATAACACTGTGGTCTCACATCATAATAACACTGTGGTCTCACACCATAATAACACTGTGGTCCCACACCATAATAACACTGTGGTCTCACACCATAATAACACTGTGGTCTCTCACCATAATAACACTGTGGTCTGTTGTGGTCTCACACCATAATAACACTTTGGTCTCACACCATAATAACACTGTGGTCTCACACCATAATAACACTGTGGTCTCACATCATAATAACACTGTGGTCTCACACCATAATAACACTGTGGTCTCTCACCATAATAACACTGTGGTCTCACACCATAATAACACTGTGGTCTCACACCATAATAACACTGTGTTCTCACACCATAATAACACTGTGGTCCCACACCATAATAACACTGTGGTCCCACATCATAATAACACTGTGGTCTCACACCATAATAACACTGTGGTCTGTTGTGGTCTCACACCATAATAACACTGTGGTCTGTTGTGGTCCCACACCATAATAACACTGTGGTCCCACATCCTAATAACACTGTGGTCTCACACCATAACAACACTGTGGTCTGTTGTGGTCTCACACCATAATAACACTGTGGTCTCACACCATAATAACACTGTGGTCTGTTGTGGTCTCACACCATAATAACACTGTGGTCTCACACCATAATAACACTGTGGTCTGTTGTGGTCTCACACCATAATAACACTGTGGTCTCACACCATAATAACACTGTGGTCTGTTGTGGTCTCACACCATAATAACACTGTGGTCTGTTGTGGTCTCACACCATAATAACACTGTGGTCTGTTGTGGTCTCACACCATAATAACACTGTGGTCTGTTGTGGTCTCACACCATAATAACAACTTTGATAAAAGCCAGCTAGCTGATAAATGCTTCCTCTACAGCTCATATCACCGGCCAGTGGAGGGAAGTTGTTTTTCTCTTGGTTCATCGGTGAACTTTTTGCCCCCGTTGATAAACAGACTGTGTTTTCTCCATATTTATATCAGCCAGGGAGATGCTGCTATCAGGAAAAATGAAGAGGAGAGCTGAGTAATGAAGTGAGCTGTGATAGGAAACTACCTGATAACGCTGTCATATAATATATTATATTAGGACTTAACATTCTGCAGGAGGAACACAGAGAGAAGAGAGAGGAGACTTTTCCTTTGGTTCAGACGATCTCTCCTCTCCTCCACTGTGGTTCTACCTGCTGGTTAGGTAGTTAGTGTTCAGGCTAGGTAGTTAATATCCAGGCTAGGTAGGTTAGGTAGTTTAGGTAGTTAGTATGCCGGCTAGGTAGGTTAGGTAGTTAGTGTTCAGGCTAGGTAGTTAATATCCAGGCTAGGTAGGTTAGGTAGTTTAGGTAGTTAGTATCCAGGCTAGGTAGGTTAGGTAGTTAGTGTTCAGGTTAGGTAGTTAGTATCCAGGCTAGGTAGGTTAGGTAGTTAGTATTCATGCTAGGTAGGTTAGGTAGTTAGTATTCAGGCTAGGTAGGTTAGGTAGTTAGTGTCCAGGTTAGGTAGTTAGTATTCAGGCTAGGTAGGTTAGGTAGTTAGTATTCAGGCTAGGTAGGTTAGGTAGTTAGTATTCAGGCTAGGTAGGTTAGGTAGTTAGTATTCAGTAGTTAGTATTCAGGCTAGGTAGGTTAGGTAGTTAGTATTCAGGTTAAGTAGGTTAAGTAGTTAGTATTCAGGTTAGGTAGTTAGTATTCAGGCTAGGTAGGTTAGGTAGTTAGTATCCAGGCTAGGTAGGTTAGGTAGTTAGTATTCATGCTAGTTAGGTTAGGTAGTTAGTATCCAGGCTAGGTAGGTTAGGTAGTTAGTATCCAGGCTAGGTAGGTTAGGTAGTTAGTATTCATGCTAGTTAGGTTAGGTAGTTAGTATTCAGGTTAGGTAGTTAGTATTCGGGCTAGGTGGAGCTGGTACGGAGGGCGTGTTCCAGGCCGACTACATTGCAGGCGTTTCATTGCATTAACCAATCGTTGCGTGCCATGTCATTGGCAGTGCAGTTGGGCGTCAGATTGCTGTATCATATGATGCGTTTAGCTGACATTATAAACACCTATCCAGGCAATGTGGTCACAGGCGTTCAGCAAGCGTCTGTAATTAGGTCAGCTTGGAATGTGGCCTTATCATTGGGCTGACTCTCTTCCTGGTCGGCCTGGAACATAGCCATGTTCTTATTGGGCTGACTCTCTTCCTGGTCGGCCTGGAACATAGCCATGTTCTTATTGGGCTGACTCTCTTCCTGGTCAGCCTGGAACATAGCCATGTCCTTATTGGGCTGACTCTCTTCCTGGTCGGCCTGGAACATAGCCATGTCCTTATTGGGCTGACTCTCTTCCTGGTCGGCCTGGAACATAGCCATGTCCTTATTGGGCTGACTCACTTCCTGGTCAGCCTGGAACATAGCCATGTCCTTATTGGGCTGACTCACTTCCTGGTCAGCCTGGAACATAGCCATGTCCTTATTGGGCTGACTCTCTTCCTGGTCAGCCTGGAACATAGCCATGTCCTTATTGGGCTGACTCTCTTCCTGGTCGGCCTGGAACATAGCCATGTCCTTATTGGGCTGACTCTCTTCCTGGTCGGCCTGGAACATAGCCATGTCCTTATTGGGCTGACTCTCTTCCTGGTCGGCCTGGAACATAGCCATGTCCTTATTGGGCTGACTCTCTTCCTGGTCGGCCTGGAACATAGCCATGTCCTTATTGGGCTGACTCACTTCCTGGTCGGCCTGGAACATAGCCATGTCCTTATTGGGCTGACTCTCTTCCTGGTCGGCCTGGAACATAGCCATGTCCTTATTGGGCTGACTCTCTTCCTGGTCGGCCTGGAACATAGCCATGTCCTTATTGGGCTGACTCTCTTCCTGGTCGGCCTGGAACATAGCCATGTCCTTATTGGGCTGACTCTCTTCCTGGTCGGCCTGGAACATAGCCATGTCCTTATTGGGCTGACTCTCTTCCTGGTCGGCCTGGAACATAGCCATGTCCTTATTGGGCTGACTCTCTTCCTGGTCGGCCTGGAACATAGCCATGTCCTTATTGGGCTGACTCTCTTCCTGGTCGGCCTGGAACATAGCCATGTCCTTATTGGGTTGACTGACGGTACTTGAACATAGGTAGGGTTTCAGTGCAGAAGATGTGCTGGACTCTGCTGTCCTAGCCTGGGACCTAGTTCCATGTCCATTGGGTGCCTGGACAGAGAAGAACTTGGACTTGGCTGAGTGGACATTGCGGTGCCTGGACAGAGAAGAACTTGGACTGGACTGAGTGGACATTGGGGTGCCTGGACAGAGAAGAACTTACTGGACTGATACATTGGGGTGCCTGGACAGAGAAGAACTTGGACTGGGCTGAGTGGACATTGGGGTGCCTGGACAGAGAAGAACTTGGACTGGGCTGAGTGGACATTGGGGTGCCTGGACAGAGAAGAACTTGGACTGGGCTGAGTGGACATTGGGGTGCCTGGACAGAGAAGAACTTG
This sequence comes from Salmo salar, assembly GCF_905237065.1. Taxonomy (NCBI): domain Eukaryota; kingdom Metazoa; phylum Chordata; class Actinopteri; order Salmoniformes; family Salmonidae; genus Salmo; species Salmo salar. The sequence goes on along the minus strand of NW_025549445.1, from coordinate 28,462 downwards.
GACTGGGCTGAGTGGACATTGGGGTGCCTGGACAGAGAAGAACTTGGACTGGGCTGAGCTGGAGCTGCCCTCCTGTAAGGGCCAAGAGACCAGAGGTGGCAGAACGGAGTGCCCGGGTTGGGGTGTAGGGTTGGAGCATAGCTGAAGATAAGGAGGGGCAGTTCCTCTCGCTGTTCCGTAGGTAGGCACCATGGCCTTGTAGTGGATGCGAGCTTCAACTGGAAGCCAGTGGAGTGTGGAGAGGAACGTGGTGAAAACCAGGAGGTGCTGGATAAGTTGCAGGGGTTTGATGGCACAAGCAGGGAGCCCAGCCAACAACTGCAGTACTCCTAGTGTTATGAAGGAGGAGCTAATGCAATCCCTTCACCCCCCAGCCCAGTCTCCCTCACCCCCCAGCCCAGCCTGACCCCAAGCCCAGTCTCCCTCACCCCCCAGCCCAGCCTGACCCCCAGCCCAGTCTCCCTCACTCCCCAGCCCAGTCTCCCTCACCCCCCAGCCCAGCCTGACCCCCAGACCAGTCTCCCTCATCCCCCAGCCCAGCCTGACCCCCAGCCCAGTCTCCCTCACCCCCAGCCCAGCCTGACCCCCAGCCCAGTCTCCCTCATCCCCCAGCCCAGTCTCCCTCACCCCCAGCCCAGCCTGACCCCCAGCCCAGTCTCCTTCATCCCCCAGCCGTCTCCCTCACCCCCCAGCCCAGCCTGACCCCCAGCCCAGTCTCCCTCATCCCCCAGCCCAGTCTCCCTCACCCCCCAGCCCAGCCTGACCCCCAGCCCAGTCTCCCTCATCCCCCAGCCCAGTCTCCCTCATCCCCCAGCCCAGTCTCCCTCATCCCCCAGCCCAGTCTCCCTCATCCCCCAGCCCAGTCTCCCTCATCCCCCAGCCCAGTCTCCCTCACCCCCCAGCCCAGTCTCCCTCACCCCCAGCCCACCACCTCACCCCCCAGCCCAGTCTGACCCCCAGCCCACCACCTCACCCCCCAGCTCAGCCTCACCCCCCAGCCCAGCCTCCCAGACAGAGGAAGTATGAATGCCCAGACAGGATTTGTGGTAATTAATCATGGTAGTCTGAAGCCTGTTGAAGCCTGTCAGATCTCCTCCCCTCTCCCATGTGATTGGTTATCACGTTCCTCCTTCCTCTACAGTTGTCCAGGTCTCCAACTCTTCTCTCCCATGTGATTGGTTACCACTTCCTCCTCCCTCTACAGTTGTCCAGGTCTCCAACTCTTCTCTCCCATGTGATTGGTTACCACTTCCTCCTCCCTCTACAGTTGTCCAGGTCTCCAGCTGTACTCTCCCATGTGATTGGTTACCACTCTCTCCTCCCCTCTACCATGTGATTGGTTACCACTTCCTCCTCCCTCTACAGTTGTCCAGGTCTCCAGCTGTACTCTCCCATGTGATTGGTTACCACTTCCTCCTCCCCTCTACCATGTGATTGGTTACCACTTCCTCCTCCCTCTACAGTTGTCCAGGTCTCCAACTCTACTCTCCCATGTGATTGGTTACCACTTCCTCCTCCCCTCTACCATGTGATTGGTTACCACTTCCTCCTCCCTCTACAGTTGTCCAGGTCTCCAACTCTACTCTACCATGTGATTGGTTACCACGTTCCTCCTCCCTTCCTCCTCCAATTGAATTATTAAATTCTAATTATTTTGCTAATATGGCCTATTTATTGCCTTACCTCCCTAATTTGCACACACGGTATTTAGACTTTTCTACTGTATTATTGACTATATATTTGTTTTACTCCATGTGTAACTCTTTGTTGTTGTTTGTGTCGAACTGCTTTGCTTTATCTTGGCCAGGTTGCAGTTGTAAATGAGAACTTGTTCTCAACTGGCCTACCTGGTTAAATAAAGGACTTGTTCTCAACTAGCCTACCTGGTTAAATAAAGGACTTGTTCTCAACTGGCCACCTGGTTAAATAAAGGACTTGTTCTCAACTGGCCTACCTGGTTAAATAAAGGACTTGTTCTCAACTAGCCTACCTGGTTAAATAAAGGACTTGTTCTCAACTGGCCACCTGGTTAAATAAAGGACTTGTTCTCAACTGGCCACCTGGTTAAATAAAGGACTTGTTCTCAACTAGCCTACCTGGTTAAATAAAGGACTTGTTCTCAACTGGCCTACCTGGTTAAATAAAGGACTTGTTCTCAACTGGCCTACCTGGTTAAATAAAGGACTTGTTCTCAACTAGCCTACCTGGTTAAATAAAGGACTTGTTCTCCCAACTGGCCACCTGGTTAAATAAAGGACTTGTTCTCAACTGGCCACCTGGTTAAATAAAGGACTTGTTCTCAACTGGCCTACCTGGTTAAATAAAGGACTTGTTCTCAACTAGCCTACCTGGTTAAATAAAGGACTTGTTCTCAACTAGCCACCTGGTTAAATAAAGGACTTGTTCTCAACTGGCCACCTGGTTAAATGAAGGTGAAATAAAATTAAAATATATATTTTTTTAAATACAGTTGTCAATGTCTCTAGCTCTTGTCTACCATGTGATTGGTTAACCCGTTCCTCCTCCCCTCTACCATGTGATTGGTTAACCCGTTCCTCCTCCCCTCTACCATGTGATTGGTTAACCCGTTCCTCTGTTTCAACCTGGTCCAACGTTCTCTACCTCTAAAGCTCTAAATAGTTTCAGATCAGTCTGGTGTAGGGGACATGTATAGAGTGTTATATTAAATGTTAGGAAGATGAAGACTGCTGTTTCTGCAAAGCTGTGTGTGTGTGTGTGTGTGTGTGTGTGTGTGTGTGTGTGTGTGTGTGTGTGTGTGTGTGTGTGTGTGTGTGTGTGTCCTGTGCTCTGAGCTGACCCTGGTCCCACTGGAGCTCCCCTCCTAATTACCACCCACAGCCCCTACACAAATCTTTCACTCTCTCTCTCTCTCTTTCATTCCTCCCCTCTCTTCCTCCCTCTCACAGGGACCAGCCCCCTCTCTTCCTCCCTCTCACAGAGACCAGCCCCCTCTCTTCCTCCCTCTCACAGGGACCAGCCCAGCCCCCTCTCTTCCTCCCTCTCACAGGGACCAGCCCCCTCTCTTCCTCCCTCTCACAGGGACCAGCCCCCTCTCTTCCTCCCTCTCACAGGGACCAGCCCACCCCCTCTCTTCCTCCCTCTCACAGGGACCAGCCCAGCCCCCTCTCTTCCTCACTCTCACAGGGACCAGCCCACCCCCTCTCTTCCTCCCTCTCACAGGGACCAGCCCCCTCTCTTCCTCCCTCTCACAGGGACCAGCCCCCTCTCTTCCTCCCTCTCACAGGGACCAGCCCAGCCCCCTCTCTTCCTCCCTCTCACAGGGACCAGCCCCCTCTCTTCCTCACTCTCACAGGGACCAGCCCCCTCTCTTCCTCACTCTCACAGGGACCAGCCCAGCCCCCTCTCTTCCTCACTCTCACAGGGACTGTCTGACTGTCCGGCTGTCTGGCTGTCGGACGAGTCTCTGCCTCGCTCTCACTGGTTGACCGCCTCTCTGGCTGTCTGACTGGCTGTCTGACTGTCTGTCTGGCTGTTTGGACTGTCTGACTCGGTCTGGCTGTCTGACTGTCTGGCTGGCTGACTGGTTGACTGTCTGGCTGTCTGACTGTCTGTCTCGGTGTCTGGCTGTCTGACTGTCTGCTGTCTCGGTGTCTGGCTGTCTGACTGGTTGTCTGGCTGTCTGACTGCCTACTGTCTGACTGTCTGTTTTGTGTCTGGCCTACTGTCTGGCTGTCTGACTGGGTGTCTGGCCTACTGTCTGACTGTCTGTCTGGGTGTCTGGCCTACTGTCTGACTGTCTGGGAGAAAATGCTCTAACCACTAGTCTACCTGCTGGTTACTGGCCCAATGCTCTAACCACTAGGCTACCTGCTGGTTATTGGCCCAACGCTCTAACCACTAGGCTACCTGCTGGTTACTGGCCCAACGCTCTAACCACTAGTCTACCTGCTGGTTACTGGCCCAATGCTCTAACCACTAGGCTACCTGCTGGTTACTGCCCCAACGCTCTAACCCCTAGGCTACCTGCTGGTTACTGGCCCAATGCTCTAACCACTAGGTTACCTGCTGGTTACTGGCCCAATGCTCTAACCACTAGTCTACCTGCTGGTTACTGTTCCAACACTCTAACCACTAGGCTTCCTGCTGGTTACTGGCCCAACGCTCTAACCACTAGGCTACCTGCTGGTTACTGGCCCAACGCTCTAACCACTAGTCTACCTGCTGGTTACTGGCCCAACGCTCTAACCACTAGGCTACCTGCTGGTTACTGGCCCAACGCTCTAACCACTAGGCTACCTGCTGGTTACTGGCCCAACGCTCTAACCACTAGGCTACCTGCTGGTTACTGGTCCAACGCTCTAACCACTAGGCTACCTGCTGGTTACTGGTCCAACGCTCTAACCCCTAGGCTACCTGCTGGTTACTGGCCCAATGCTCTAACCACTAGGCTACCTGCTGGTTACTGGCCCAACGCTCTAACCACTAGGCTACCTGCTGGTTACTGGCCCAATGCTCTAACCACTAGTCTACCTGCCGCCCTGCTGTTGCTGCATTTAAACTTCAAAGTATAGTACTTTTTAAAATACATATTTACTTCTCAATTCTTGGTTATCCACAGGATCCTGTGATATCTAAAAGCAGAACAGTAATTTAACTGGTGTTTTTATTACGTGGTCTGTCTGTCTGCTTGTCTGGCTAGCAAAGACAGAAGTAGCATCACTCAGGTGAGTTATAATGATGTATTGAGATACTGAATATGAGTGGTTCAACTGTCATTATCACCATAGTTCATCCATGTATGAATGTACCTTATTCAGAGAGATCCACTGGTCTCCAGTCTGGTCCCACAGAGCAGCTGAGAGGAGACTGAAGAGAGGGGAGAGACCAGGAAGGAGACTGAAGAGAGGGGAGGAACCAGGAAGGAGACTGAAGAGAGGGGAGGAACCAGGAAGGAGACTGAAGAGAGGGGAGGAACCAGGAAGGAGACTGAAGAGAGGGGAGGAACCAGGAAGGAACCAGGAAGGAGACTGAAGAGAGGGGAGGAACCAGGAAGGAGACTGAAGAGAGGGGAGGAACCAGGAAGGAGACTGAAGAGAGGGGAGAGACCAGGAAGGAGACTGAAGAGAGGGGAGAGACCAGGAAGGAGACTGAAGAGAGGGGAGGAACCAGGAAGGAACCAGCCAGGAGACTGAAGAGAGGGGAGGAACCAGGAAGGAACTAGCTAGGAGACTGAAGAGAGGGGAGGAACCAGGAAGGAACCAGCCAGGAGTTAGCTGTTGTAGCCCCCTCTCCTCCTCCTCCTCCAGTGTAGTTAGCTGCTGTAGCCCCCCTCTCCTCCTCCTCCAGTGTAGTTAGCTGCTGTAGCCCCCTCTCCTCCTCCTCCAGTGTAGTTAGCTGCTGTAGCCCCCCTCTCCTCCTCCTCCTCCAGTGTAGTTAGCTGCTGTAGCCCCCTCTCCTCCTCCTCCTCCAGTGTAGTTAGCTGCTGTAGCCCCCCTCTCCTCCTCCTCCTCCAGTGTAGTTAGCTGCTGTAGCCCCCCCTCTCCTCCTCCTCCAGTGTAGTTAGCTGCTGTAGCCCCCCTCTCCTCCTCCTCCAGTGTAGTTAGCTGCTGTAGCCCCCCTCTCCTCCTCCTCCTCCAGTGTAGTTAGCTGCTGTAGCCCCCTCTCCTCCTCCTCCTCCAGTGTAGTTAGCTGCTGTAGCCCCCCCTCTCCTCCTCCTCCAGTGTAGTTAGCTGCTGTAGCCCCCCCTCTCCTCCTCCTCCTCCAGTGTAGTTAGCTGCTGTAGCCCCCCTCTCCTCCTCCTCCAGTGTAGTTAGCTGCTGTAGCCCCCTCTCCTCCTCCTCCTCCAGTGTAGTTAGCTGCTGTAGCCCCCCCTCTCCTCCTCCTCCAGTGTAGTTAGCTGCTGTAGCCCCCCCTCTCCTCCTCCTCCAGTGTAGTTAGCTGCTGTAGCCCCCCCCTCTCCTCCTCCTCCAGTGTAGTTAGCTGCTGTAGCCCCCCCCTCTCCTCCTCCTCCAGTGTAGTTAGCTGCTGTAGCCCCCCCTCTCCTCCTCCTCCAGTGTAGTTAGCTGCTGTAGCCCCCCCCTCTCCTCCTCCTCCAGTGTAGTTAGCTGCTGTAGCCCCCCCCTCTCCTCCTCCTCCTCCAGTGTAGTTAGCTGCTGTAGCCCCCTCTCCTCCTCCTCCAGTGTAGTTAGCTGCTGTAGCCCCCCCTCTCCTCCTCCTCCAGTGTAGTTAGCTGCTGTAGCCCCCCTCCTCTCCTCCTCCTCCAGTGTAGTTAGCTGCTGTAGCCCCCCTCTCCTCCTCCTCCAGTGTAGTTAGCTGCTGTAGCCCCCTCTCCTCCTCCTCCAGTGTAGTTAGCTGCTGTAGCCCCCCTCTCCTCCTCCTCCAGTGTAGTTAGCTGCTGTAGCCCCCCCTCTCCTCCTCCTCCAGTGTAGTTAGCTGCTGTAGCCCCCCTCCTCCTCCTCCTCCTCCAGTGTAGTTAGCTGCTGTAGCCCCCCTCTCCTCCTCCTCCTCCAGTGTAGTTAGCTGCTGTAGCCCCCCTCTCCTCCTCCTCCTCCAGTGTAGTTAGCTGCTGTAGCCCCCCCTCTCCTCCTCCTCCAGTGTTGTTAGCTGCTGTAGCCCCCCTCCTCCTCCTCCTCCAGTGTAGTTAGCTGCTGTAGCCCCCTCTCCTCCTCCTCCTCCAGTGTAGTTAGCTGCTGTAGCCCCCCCTCTCCTCCTCCTCCAGTGTAGTTAGCTGCTGTAGCCCCCCCTCTCCTCCTCCTCCTCCAGTGTAGTTAGCTGCTGTAGCCCCCCCTCTCCTCCTCCTCCTCCAGTGTAGTTAGCTGCTGTAGCCCCCCCCCCTCTCCTCCTCCTCCTCCAGTGTAGTTAGCTGCTGTAGCCCCCCTCTCCTCCTCCTCCTCCAGTGTAGTTAGCTGCTGTAGCCCCCCCTCTCCTCCTCCTCCTCCAGTGTAGTTAGCTGCTGTAGCCCCCCTCTCCTCCTCCTCCTCCAGTGTAGTTAGCTGCTGTAGCCCCCCTCTCCTCCTCCTCCTCCAGTGTAGTTAGCTGCTGTAGCCCCCCCTCTCCTCTCTCCTCCAGTGTAGTTAGCTGCTGTAGCCCCCCCTCTCCTCCTCCTCCTCCAGTGTAGTTAGCTGCTGTAGCCCCCCCTCTCCTCCTCCTCCTCCAGTGTAGTTAGCTGCTGTAGCCCCCCCTCTCCTCCTCCTCCTCCAGTGTAGTTAGCTGCTGTAGCCCCCCTCTCCTCCTCCTCCTCCAGTGTAGTTAGCTGCTGTAGCCCCCCCTCTCCTCCTCCTCCTCCAGTGTAGTTAGCTGCTGTAGCCCCCCCTCTCCCCCTCCTCCAGCGTAGTTAGCCGGCAGCTCCCCAGTGTCCTCCAGTATTTCTAGCCAGTTAATAATCATTACTGATGTTCAGTGAAGTGGCTAAGCAGAATAATGAACTCACCTGAGACAAACTAAATGAACCCTTCTCTTCTCAGTGATCCATTCTTCTGCTAACACCCCCTGCATCCTGGGACCTATTATAAACATCTATTAACCGGTGAAACGCTCCTCTCGCTACGCTAACATCTGATCAGAGACCCTGGTCTTTCCGGGGACGTAACCTGCTTGCTGCTTCTCGGTAATTACAGACCACATACGGAAGTAGTTATTACCAGAGACACCAGACTGACCTGCAGCAACATTATAGAGTATGGATCACCCATACAATGATCTATATAGAATGATATGGATCACCCATACAATGATCTATATATAGAATGATATGGATCACCCATACAATGATCTATATAGAATGATATGGATCACCCATACAATGATTTATATATAGAATGATATGGATCACCCATACAATGATCTATATAGAATGATATGGATCACCCATACAATGATCTATATAGAATGATATGGATCACCCATACAATGATCTATATAGAATGATATGGATCACCCATACAATGATCTATATAGAATGATATGGATCACCCATACAATGATCTATATAGAATGATATGGATCACCCATACAATGATCTATATAGAATGATATGGATCACCCATACAATGATCTATATAGAATGATATGGATCACCCATACAATGATCTCTATATGAATGATATGGATCACCCATACAATGATCTATATAGAATGATATGGATCACCCATACAATGATCTATATAGAATGATATGGATCACCCATACAATGATCTACATAGAATGATATGGATCACCCAAACAATGATCTATATAGAATGATATGGATCACCCATACAATGATCTATATAGAATGATATGGATCACCCATATAATGATCTATATAGAATGATATGGATCACCCATACAATGATCTATATAGAATGATATGGATCACCCATACAATGATCTATATAGAATGATATGGATCACACATACAATGATCTATATAGAATGATATGGATCACCCATACAATGATCTATATAGAATGATATGGATCACCCATACAATGATCTATATATAGAATGATATGGATCACCCATACAATGATCTCTATAGAATGATATGGATCACCCATACAATGATCTATATAGAATGATATGGATCACCCATACAATGATCTATATAGAATGATATGGATCACCCAAACAATGATCTATATAGAATGATATGGATCACCCATACAATGATCTATATAGAATGATATGGATCACCCATATAATGATCTATATAGAATGATATGGATCACCCATACAATGATCTATATAGAATGATATGGATCACCCATACAATGATCGCTATAGAATGATATGGATCACCCATACAATGATCTATATAGAATGATATGGATCACCCATACAATGATCGCTATAGAATGATATGGATCACCCATACAATGATCTATATAGAATGATATGGATCACCCATACAATGATCTATATAGAATGATATGGATCACCCATACAATGATCTATATATAGAATGATATGGATCACCCATACAATGATCTCTATAGAATGATATGGATCACCCATACAATGATCTATATAGAATGATATGGATCACCCATACAATGATCTATATATAGAATGATATGGATCACCCATACAATGATCTCTATAGAATGATATGGATCACCCATACAATGATCTATATAGAATGATATGGATCACCCATACAATGATCTATATAGAATGATATGGATCACCCATACAATGATCTATATAGAATGATATGGATCACCCAAACAATGATCTATATAGAATGATATGGATCACCCATACAATGATCTATATAGAATGATATGGCTCACCCATATAATGATCTATATAGAATGATATGGATCACCCATACAATGATCTATATAGAATGATATGGATCACCCATACAATGATCTCTATAGAATGATATGGATCACCCATACAATGATCTATATAGAATGATATGAATCACCCATACAATGATCTATATAGAATGATATGGATCACCCATACAATGATCTATATAGAATGATATGGATCACCCAAACAATGATCTATATAGAATGATATGGATCACCCATACAATGATCTATATAGAATGATATGGATCACCCATATAATGATCTATATAGAATGATATGGATCACCCATACAATGATCTATATAGAATGATATGGATCACCCATACAATGATCTATATAGAATGATATGGATCACACATACAATGATCTATATAGAATGATATGTATCACCCATACAATGATCTATATATAGAATGATATGGATCACCCATACAATGATCTATATAGAATGATATGGATCACCCATACAATGATCTATATAGAATGATATGGATCACCTATACAATGTTCTATATAGAATGATATGGATCACCCATACAATGATCTATATAGAATGATATGGATCACCCATACAATGATCTGTATAGAATGATATGGATCACCCATACAATGATCTATATAGAATGATATGGATCACCCATGCAATGATCTATATAGAATGATATGGATCACCCATACAATGATCTATATAGAATGATATGGATCACCCATACAATGATCTATATAGAATGATATGGATCAGCCATACAATGATCTATATATAGAATGATATGGATCACCCATACAATGATCTATATAGAATGATATGGATCACCCATACAATGATCTATATAGAATGATATGGATCACCCATACAATGATCTATATAGAATGATATGGATCACCCATACAATGATCTATATATAGAATGATATGGTGATCTGTATAGAATGATATGGTGATCTGTATAGAATGATATGGTGATCTATATAGAATGATATGGTGATCTCTATAGAATGATATGGTGATCTATATAGAATGATATGGTGATCTCTATAGAATGATATGGTGATCTCTATAGAATGATATGGTGATCTCTATAGAATGATATGGTGATCTATATAGAATGATCTGGTGATCTGTATAGAATGATATGGTGATCTATATAGAATGATATGGTGATCTGTATAGAATGATATGGTGATCTATATAGAATGATATGGTGATCTGTATAGAATGATATGGTGATCTATATAGAATGATATGGTGATCTCTATAGAATGATATGGTGATCTCTATAGAATGATATGGTGATCTATATAGAATGATATGGTGATCTGCATAGAATGATATGGTGATCTGTATAGAATGATATGGTGATCTATATAGAATGATATGGTGATCTGTATAGAATGATATGGTGATCTATATAGAATGATATGGTGATCTGTATAGAATGATATGGTGATCTGTATAGAATGATATGGTGATCTGTATAGAATGATATGGTGATTTATATAGAATGATACGGTGATCTGTATAGAATGTTAAGGTGATCTCTATAGAATGATATGGTGATCTATATAGAATGATATGGTGATCTGTATAGAATGATATGGTGATCTATATAGAATGATATGGTGATCTATATAGAATGATATGGTGATCTCTATAGAATGATATGGTGATCTATATAGAATGATATGGTGATATGTTGATCTCTATAGAATGATATGGTGATCTCTATAGAATGATATGGTGATATGCTGATCTATATTAACACGTAAAATGTGATGTTTGTGTAGAAATAGGTAAAACGATGACATCACTGCTTCACCAGGCTGACTGAACCTTCCAATGTAATCTGTGTTGTGATCAGAAACGATCAGAGATTATTTTCAGACTGATTAAATGCACAGTCACAACAGAGTGTCTCCATTACCGATGATTGAACTGAGATCTTCTAAGCCTGTAATACTGGCATAGCTCATCACTCGCGAACAGATCTCAGAGAGATGAGGACACTCTGCACAAAGGAAGTGAACTAGCTTGAGAGAGCAGAAATAACAACGCACTTTTATAAAGCTATCCGGGGCCCTCCAGTACATATTAGATGTCATACATATGAATGTTATAATTATTTATTTCTATTTAACCCTTATTTTACCGGGTAAATTGACTAAGAACGTTCTCTGTTTTACATGAACGACCTGGGGAATAGTTACAGGGGAGAGGAGGTGGGATGAATGAACCAATTGGAAGCCCGGGATGATTAGGTGGTCATGAGGATGTCGTTTGATTTGATTTGATTCATTAGGGTCCCCGTTGGCAGACGCCAATGGAGACAGTATGAGGGCCTGATTGGGAGTTTAGCCCAGACACTACTATTACAATACGTGCCACGGCATCTCAGTGATCAGGACACCCGTTTAACGCCCCATCTTAAAGACAGCACCCTACACAGGGCAATGTCCCTAATCACTGTCCTGCTGCATTAGTGATCAGAGAGAGTCAGGACACCCATTTAATGTCCCATCTGAAAGACAGCACCCTACACAGGGCAATGTCCCCAATCACTGCCTTGGGGTATATTGTTTAGACTAGAGGAACGAGTGCCTCCTACTGGCCCTCCAATACCACTTCCAGCAGCATCTGGTCCCCCGTCCAGGGACTGACCAGGGACTGCCTCCTACTGGGTCTCCAATACCACTTCCAGCAGCATCTGGTCCCCCGTCCAGGGACTGACCAGGACTGACCAGGGACTGCCTCCTACTGGGTCTCCAATACCACTTCCAGCAGCATCTGGTCCCCCATCCAGGGACTGACCAGGGACTGACCAGGGAGTGCCTCCTACTGGGTCTCCAATACCACTTCCAGCAGCATCTGGTCCCCCGTCCAGGGACTGACCAGGACCAACCCTTTTTAGCTTCAAAGGCAGGTCAGTACTGGGATGTGGTCAGTATGTAAATGTCTGCCTGGCAGTTTTGGATGTGAATGAATGAAGGTTATCAGATTATTTGGTAACATTTCATTAGATGGTCCACCTCAGATTATCTGTAGTATGAGGACATTGTCAATCACTATGACAGCTGCCTGTCTTTCTGCCAGGTCACATGGTCAGGAACAGGAAGTAGAACAGGAAGTAGACAGGCTGTTAATTAAAAACACGCCGCTTCAATACAGCTACGACCGGAAGGGACTTTTCTTAGCAGGTTAGGAGAATTTGCCAACCGATTAGGATAATGAATTTAGCAGGTTAGGAGAATTTGCCAACCGGTTAGGATAATGAATTTAGCAGGTTAGGAGAATTTTCCAACCGGTTAGGATAATGAATTTAGCAGGTTAGGAGAATTTGCCAACCGGTTAGGATAATGAATTTAGCAGGTTAGGAGAATTTGCCAACCGGTTAGGATAATGAATTTAGCAGGTTAGGAGAATTTTCCAACCGGTTAGGATAATGAATTTAGCAGGTTAGGTGAATTTGCCAACCGGTTAGGATAATGAATTTAGCAGGTTAGGTGATTAAGTTAAGATTAGGAATAGGGTTAGGGTTAGGTTTAGCTAAAATGCTCTCCTAACCGGCTACGAAAAGTCACTTCCTGTTCGTCGCTATATGGAAGTGTGGTGTTTTTAGGCAATAGAGGCTGCTTACCTCTCTAGATTAGATGAGTTTATTGGTCACATGCACAGGGTCACAGATGGCAATGCAGGGTACAGTGAAAGTGTTAAACTCCAACAGTGGAGGAAAAAAGAGAAGTGAATGAAACAATACAAATACTAATATATACACATTTACACCTGTAACAATACTAATACTAATATATACACATTTACACCTGTAACAATACAAATACTAATATATACATATTTACACCTGTAACAATACAAATACTAATATATACACATTTACAACTGTAACAATACTAATACTAATATATACACATTTACACCTGTAACAATACAAATACTAATATATACATATTTACACCTGTAACAATACAAATACTAATATATACACATTTACAACTGTAACAATACAAATACTAATATATACATATTTACAACTGAAACAATACAAATACTAATATATACACATTTACAACTGTAACAATACTAATACTAATATATACACATTTACACCTGTAACAATACAAATACTAATATATACACATTTACACCTGTAACAATACAAATACTAATATATACATATTTACACCTGTAACAATACAAATACTAATATATACACATTTACAACTGTAACAATACAAATACTAATATATACATATTTACAACTGAAACAATACAAATACTAATATATACACATTTACAACTGAAACAATACAAATACTAATATATACACATTTACACCTGTAACAATACAAATACTAATATATACACATTTACAACTGAAACAATACAAATACTAATATATACATATTTACAACTGTAACAATACAAATACTAATATATACACATTTACAACTGAAACAATACAAATACTAATATATACATATTTACAACTGAAACAATACAAATACTAATATATACACATTTACAACTGAAACAATACAAATACTAATATATACACATTTACAACTGTAACAATACAAATACTAATATATACACATTTACAACTGTAACAATACAAATACTAATATATACATATTTACAACTGAAACAATACAAATACTAATATATACACATTTACAACTGAAACAATACAAATACTAATATATACATATTTACACCTGTAACAATACAAATACTAATATATACACATTTACAACTGTAACAATACAAATACTAATATATACACATTTACAACTGAAACAATACAAATACTAATATATACACATTTACACCTGTAACAATACAAATACTAATATATACACATTTACACCTGTAACAATACAAATACTAATATATACACATTTACACCTGTAACAATACAAATACTAATATATACACATTTACAACTGAAACAATACAAATACTAATATATACATATTTACACCTGTAACAATACAAATACTAATATATACACATTTACACCTGTAACAATACAAATACTAATATATACACATTTACAACTGTAACAATACAAATACTAATATATACACATTTACACCTGTAACAATACAAATACTAATATATACATATTTACAACTGAAACAATACAAATACTAATATATACATATTTACAACTGTAACAATACAAATACTAATATATACACATTTACACCTGAAACAATACAAATACTAATATATACACATTTACACCTGAAACAATACAAATACTAATATATACACATTTACAACTGAAACAATACAAATACTAATATATACACATTTACAACTGTAACAATACAAATACTAATATATACACATTTACAACTGTAACAATACAAATACTAATATATACACATTTACACCTGAAACAATACAAATACTAATATATACACATTTACAACTGAAACAATACAAATACTAATATATACACATTTACAACTGTAACAATACAAATACTAATATATACACATTTACAACTGTAACAATACAAATACTAATATATACATATTTACAACTGTAACAATACAAATACTAATATATACATATTTACACCTGAAACAATACAAATACTAATATATACATATTTACAACTGAAACAATACAAATACTAATATATACACATTTACAACTGTAACAATACAAATACTAATATATACACATTTACAACTGAAACAATACAAATACTAATATATACACATTTACAACTGAAACAATACAAATACTAATATATACACATTTACAACTGTAACAATACAAATACTAATATATACACATTTACAACTGTAACAATACAAATACTAATATATACATATTTACAACTGTAACAATACAAATACTAATATATACACATTTACAACTGAAACAATACAAATACTAATATATACACATTTACAACTGTAACAATACAAATACTAATATATACATATTTACACCTGAAACAATACAAATACTAATATATACACATTTACAACTGAAACAATACAAATACTAATATATACACATTTACACCTGTAACAATACAAATACTAATATATACACATTTACAACTGTAACAATACAAATACTAATATATACACATTTACAACTGTAACAATACAAATACTAATATATACACATTTACAACTGAAACAATACAAATACTAATATATACACATTTACAACTGAAACAATACAAATACTAATATATACACATTTACAACTGTAACAATACAAATACTAATATATACACATTTACAACTGAAACAATACAAATACTAATATATACACATTTACAACTGTAACAATACAAATACTAATATATACATATTTACAACTGAAACAATACAAATACTAATATATACATATTTACAACTGAAACAATACAAATACTAATATATACACATTTACACCTGTAACAATACAAATACTAATATATACATATTTACAACTGAAACAATACAAATACTAATATATACACATTTACAACTGTAACAATACAAATACTAATATATACACATTTACACCTGTAACAATACAAATACTAATATATACACATTTACAACTGAAACAATACAAATACTAATATATACACATTTACAACTGAAACAATACAAATACTAATATATACATATTTACAACTGTAACAATACAAATACTAATATATACATATTTACAACTGAAACAATACAAATACTAATATATACACATTTACACCTGTAACAATACAAATACTAATATATACACATTTACAACTGAAACAATACAAATACTAATATATACATATTTACAACTGTAACAATACAAATACTAATATATACACATTTACAACTGTAACAATACAAATACTAATATATACATATTTACAACTGTAACAATACAAATACTAATATATACATATTTACAACTGAAACAATACAAATACTAATATATACATATTTACAACTGAAACAATACAAATACTAATATATACACATTTACAACTGTAACAATACAAATACTAATATATACACATTTACAACTGAAACAATACAAATACTAATATATACACATTTACACCTGTAACAATACAAATACTAATATATACACATTTACAACTGAAACAATACAAATACTAATATATACACATTTACAACTGAAACAATACAAATACTAATATATACACATTTACACCTGTAACAATACAAATACTAATATATACACATTTACACCTGAAACAATACAAATACTAATATATACATATTTACAACTGTAACAATACTAATACTAATATATACACATTTACACCTGTAACAATACAAATACTAATATATACATATTTACAACTGAAACAATACAAATACTAATATATACATATTTACAACTGAAACAATACAAATACTAATATATACACATTTACAACTGAAACAATACAAATACTAATATATACACATTTACAACTGAAACAATACAAATACTAATATATACACATTTACAACTGTAACAATACAAATACTAATATATACACATTTACAACTGTAACAATACAAATACTAATATATACACATTTACAACTGTAACAATACAAATACTAATATATACACATTTACAACTGAAACAATACAAATACTAATATATACACATTTACAACTGAAATAATACAAATACTAATATATACACATTTACAACTGAAACAATACAAATACTAATATATACATATTTACAACTGAAACAATACAAATACTAATATATACATATTTACAACTGTAACAATACAAATACTAATATATACACATTTACAACTGAAACAATACAAATACTAATATATACATATTTACAACTGAAACAATACAAATACTAATATATACATATTTACAACTGTAACAATACAAATACTAATATATACACATTTACAACTGTAACAATACAAATACTAATATATACACATTTACAACTGAAACAATACAAATACTAATATATACATATTTACAACTGTAACAATACAAATACTAATATATACATATTTACAACTGAAACAATACAAATACTAATATATACATATTTACAACTGTAACAATACAAATACTAATATATACATATTTACAACTGTAACAATACAAATACTAATATATACACATTTACAACTGTAACAATACAAATACTAATATATACACATTTACAACTGAAACAATACAAATACTAATATATACACATTTACAACTGAAACAATACAAATACTAATATATACACATTTACAACTGTAACAATACAAATACTAATATATACACATTTACAACTGTAACAATACAAATACTAATATATACACATTTACAACTGAAACAATACAAATACTAATATATACATATTTACAACTGTAACAATACAAATACTAATATATACATATTTACAACTGAAACAATACAAATACTAATATATACACATTTACAACTGTAACAATACAAATACTAATATATACACATTTACAACTGTAACAATACAAATACTAATATATACACATTTACAACTGAAACAATACAAATACTAATATATACATATTTACAACTGAAACAATACAAATACTAATATATACACATTTACAACTGTAACAATACAAATACTAATATATACATATTTACAACTGAAACAATACAAATACTAATATATACATATTTACAACTGAAACAATACAAATACTAATATATACATATTTACAACTGTAACAATACAAATACTAATATATACATATTTACAACTGTAACAATACAAATACTAATATATACATATTTACAACTGAAACAATACAAATACTAATATATACATATTTACAACTGAAACAATACAAATACTAATATATACATATTTACAACTGTAACAATACAAATACTAATATATACATATTTACAACTGTAACAATACAAATACTAATATATACACATTTACAACTGAAACAATACAAATACTAATATATACATATTTACAACTGTAACAATACAAATACTAATATATACACATTTACAACTGAAACAATACAAATACTAATATATACATATTTACAACTGAAACAATACAAATACTAATATATACATATTTACAACTGTAACAATACAAATACTAATATATACATATTTACAACTGTAACAATACAAATACTAATATATACATATTTACAACTGAAACAATACAAATACTAATATATACATATTTACAACTGTAACAATACAAATACTAATATATACATATTTACAACTGTAACAATACAAATACTAATATATACACATTTACAACTGAAACAATACAAATACTAATATATACATATTTACAACTGAAACAATACAAATACTAATATATACATATTTACAACTGTAACAATACAAATACTAATATATACATATTTACAACTGTAACAATACAAATACTAATATATACATATTTACAACTGAAACAATACAAATACTAATATATACATATTTACAACTGTAACAATACAAATACTAATATATACATATTTACAACTGTAACAATACAAATACTAATATATACACATTTACAACTGAAACAATACAAATACTAATATATACATATTTACAACTGAAACAATACAAATACTAATATATACATATTTACAACTGTAACAATACAAATACTAATATAGCAGAGACAGAGACAGAGACAGAGCAGAGACAGAGCAGAGACAGAGACAGAGCAGAGACAGAGCAGAGACAGAGACAGAGCAGAGACAGAGCAGAGACAGAGACAGAGCAGAGACAGAGACAGAGCAGAGACAGAGACAGAGCAGAGACAGAGCAGAGACAGAGCAGAGACAGAGACAGAGCAGAGACAGAGACAGAGACAGAGCAGAGACAGAGACAGAGACAGAGCAGAGACAGAGCAGAGACAGAGCAGACAGAGACAGAGCAGAGACAGAGCAGAGGTAGAGCAGAGCAGAGGTAGAGCAGAGCAGAGACAGAGACAGAGGTACCTCTGACCAGATAACAGCTCTACAGAGCAGAGAGAGGCAGGTGACATCTATCTGGAGGCCCGGAGGCCCACTGTGGCTTCACCACTAAACAGACATCATTACAACCTCATGGAGTCAATCTAAACCAGGCCATCCAGATTGGAACAAGCCCCCATCATTAGCTGTGTCTTTCCTGCTTCACTTCCTCATAAGACATTTATATTTCTATTACTTACACCAATAGAGGGAAATTAAAAAAAACCTCCTCCTTATTCAAGTCGACATGAGGCAAAAAATAAATAAATACAAACTTAAAATCCTTTCATTTCAACGGCAATTCCTGTGTAAATTCCTGTTATAAACCCCCCCCCCCGAGGAAGCTGTTTTTAAACGGCGGAGTGGTTTGTAGTGGAGACCAACTCTCAGTAGTGAATAATACCTTATTACACTAAACCCTCTGTGTAATGATGTCATAAAGCAGTAATCTGTTTAGAATGACCGTCTGAATGATCTGTGTGTATTACTGTTTAACCTTCAGCTCCTCTGACCTGCTTTAATTAGGCACTAATACCCCATCATCATCGCCCTGGAAGAAACTAGCCGTGACCAAACCAATGGACCCCAGCTATGCTGCTAATTCCTGACGCAATTAGCTTTTCATGTTGAGAGATTTAGCTGATTATCTGCACAATTTCACACCGTTTTTATGCAGTTCTGCTTTTTAACAGAATATCTGGTTCATTCTGCCTTTTTTACAGAATATCTGGTTCATTCTGCCTTTTTACAGAATATCTGGTTCATTCTGCCTTTTTTACAGAATATCTGGTTCATTCTGCCTTTTACAGAATATCTGGTTCATTCTGCCTTTTTACAGAATATCTGGTTCATTCTGCCTTTTTACAGAATATCTGGTTCATTCTGCCTTTTTACAGAATATCTGGTTCATTCTGCCTTTTAACAGAATATCTGGTTCATTCTGCCTTTTAACAGAATATCTGGTTCATTCTGCCTTTTACAGAATATCTGGTTCATTCTGCCTTTAACAGAATATCTGGTTCATTCTGCCTTTTTACAGAATATCTGGTTCATTCTGCCTTTTTACAGAATATCTGGTTCATTCTGCCTTTTACAGAATATCTGGTTCATTCTGCCTTTTAACAGAATATCTGGTTCATTCTGCCTTTTACAGAATATCTGGTTCATTCTGCCTTTTACCAGAGACTCCAAGTCTCAACAATAACACCACCGCAGAGAAAAGATCTATTCAATCCTTATAGAGGAAATTCAGCACCAAAGCCTAATAGGAATATTAAGGCCTTGTTCCCGCGTTTGGGCGGAAACGGCATTCACAGTAAACACTGCATACCTTGGTCCAATCAGAAATCACCTTGAAATTTGAATAGAGCATGAAGTCTCCATTAGATGTTTAAACAGACATGAGAACAGTAACAGTGTTGTCCTGGTCCTAACTCAGACCAGAGGAAGTCTCCATTAGATGTTAAAACAGGACAGACATGAGAACAGTAACAGTGTTGTCCTGGTCCTAACTCAGACCAGAGGAAGTCTCCATTAGATGTTAAAACAGACATGAGAACAGTAACAGTGTTGTCCTGGTCCTAACTCAGACCAGAGGAAGTCTCCATTAGATGTTAAAACAGACATGAGAACAGTAACAGTGTTGTCCTGGTCCTAACTCAGACCAGAGGAAGTCTCCATTAGATGTTAAAACAGACATGAGAACAGTAACAGTGTTGTCCTGGTCCTAACTCAGACCAGAGGAAGTCTCAATTAGATGTTAAAACAGGACAGACATGAGAACAGTAACAGTGTTGTCCTGGTCCTAACTCAGACCAGAGGAAGTCTCCATTAGATGTTAAAACAGACATGAGAACAGGGACAGTGTTGTCCTGGTCCTAACTCAGACCAGAGGAAGTCTCCATTAGATGTTAAAACAGACATGAGAACAGTAACAGTGTTGTCCTGGTCCTAACTCAGACCAGAGGAAGTCTCAATTAGATGTTAAAACAGGACAGACATGAGAACAGTAACAGTGTTGTCCTGGTCCTAACTCAGACCAGAGGAAGTCTCCATTAGATGTTAATACAGACATGAGAACAGTAACAGTATTGTCCTGGTCCTAACTCAGACCAGAGGAAGTCTCCATTAGATATTAATACAGACATGAGAACAGTAACAGTATTGTCCTGGTCCTAACTCAGACCAGAGGAAGTCTCCATTATATGTTTAAACAGACATGAGAACAGTAACAGTGTTGTCCTGGTCCTAACTCAGACCAGAGGAAGTCTCCAGGTCAAGAACGGAGGATTGGAGCCAGAGATCAGCCTAACTTTCTAGGCACTGAATAATTTAAAATCACCACTTGTTCTCCAGAGCACCACCTTATTTAACAACTTTATACTAACTTTATAACTACTCTATAAACAATATTTCCCCACATATCCATCAGAGAAGTGTTTTAGAGTTCACTGTGCGGTGGCCTCTGGTGAGAACAGATGATGTGTCTACAGAGCTGCTCTGATGAAGGTTCTGAACAGCTCCAACTCATCACATCCCTGGAAGACACAGCCTTTACTGCCAACACAATCACAACCACACTTTCAACTACCGACGCTGCTTTAGACGGCTAGTCTGATCAAATCCACACCAGGCCCATCAAACTATCATATTTATTCATCAAGTAACAACAAAGTTAAGGGTTTAATCTGAAGAAGAAGAAGAAGGAAATAAATGTAAAAGTAATCAGCTCTATATTTAAAGTGTTAAACAAGAGTGAAGGGTGTTTTGTTCTTGGTGATTTACTGGACTGGATCACATGAATATATTTCAGCATCAAAAACATGAATATATTTCACTATCATCACATTCATATATTTCACTATCATCATATGAATATATTTCAGCATCAAAAACATGAATATATTTCACTATCATCACATTCATATATTTCACTATCATCATATGAATATATTTCAGCATCAAAAACATGAATATATTCCACTATCATCACATGAATATATGTCACTATATTTCAGAATCATCAAATTAATATTTTTCAGAATCATCATATGAATATATTTTAGTATCATCATATGAATATAATTTAGAATCATCACATGAATATATTTCAGAATCATCATAGGAATATACACTGCTCAAACAAATAAAGGGAACACTTAAACAACACAATGTAACTCCAAGTCAATCACACTTCTGTGAAATCAAACTGTCCACTTAGGAAGCAACACTGATTGACAATACATTTCACATGCTGTTGTACAAATGGAATAGACAACAGGTGGAAATTATAGGCAATTAGCAAGACACCCCCAATAAAGGAGTGGTTCTGCAGGTGGGGACCACAGACCACTTCTCAGTTCCTATGCTTCCTGGCTGATGTTTTGGTCACTTTTGAATGCTGGCGGTGCTTTCACTCTAGTGGTAGCATGAGACAGAGTCTACAACCCACACAAGTGGCTCAGGTAGTGCAGCTCATCCAGGATGGCACATCAATGCGAGCTGTTGCAAGAAGGTTTGCTGTGTCTGTCAGCGTAGTGTCCAGAGCATGGAGGCGCTACCAGGAGACAGGCCAGTACATCAGGAGACGTGGAGGAGGCCGTAGGAGGGCAACAACCCAGCAGCAGGACCGCTACCTCCGCCTTTGTGCAAGGAGGAGCAGGAGAAGCACTGCCAGAGCCCTGCAAAATGACCTCCAGCAGGCCACAAATGTGCATGTGTCTGCTCAAACGGTCAGAAACAGACTCCATGAGGGTGGTATGAGGGCCCGACGTCCACAGGTGGGGGTTGTGCTTACAGCCCAACACCGTGCAGGACGTTTGGCATTTGCCAGAGAACACCAAGATTGGCAAATTCGCCACTGGCGCCCTGTGCTCTTCACAGATGAAAGCAGGTTCACACTGAGCACGTGACAGACGTGACAGAGTCTGGAGACGCCGTGGATAACGTTCTGCTGCCTGCAACATCCTCCAGCATGACCGGTTTGGCGGTGGGTCAGTCATGGTGTGGGGTGGCATTTCTTTGGGGGGCCGCACAACCCTCCATGTGCTCGCCAGAGGTAGCCTGACTGCCATTAGGTACCGAGATGAGATCCTCAGACCCCTTGTGAGACCATATGCTGGTGCGGTTGGCCCTGGGTTCCTCCTAATGCAAGACAATGCTAGACCTCATGTGGTTGGAGTGTGTCAGCAGTTCCTGCAAGAGGAAGGAATTGATGCTATGGACTGGCCCGCCCGTTCCCCAGACCTGAATCCAATTGAGCACATCTGGGACATCTTGTCTCACTCCATCCACCAACGCCACGTTGCACCACAGACTGTCCAGGAGTTGACGGATGCTTTAGTCCAGGTCTGGGAGGAGATCCCTCAGGAGACCATCCGCCACCTCATCAGGAGCATGCCCAGGTATTGTAGGGAGGTCATACAGGCACGTGGAGGCCACACACTCTACTGAGCCTCATTTTGACTTGTTTTAAGGACATTACATCAAAGTTGGATCAGCCTGTAGTGTGGTTTTCCACTTTAATTTTGAGCGTGACTCCAAATCCAGACCTCCATGGGTTGATAACTTGGATTTCCATTGATTATTTTTGTGTGATTTTGTTGTCAGCACATTCAACTATGTAAAGAAAAAAGTATTTAATAAGATTATTTCTTTCATTCAGATCTAGGATGTGTTGTTTAAGTGTTCCCTTTATTTTTTTGAGCAGTATATATTAGTATCATTGTATGAATATATTTAACTGACACCAGATGAATATATTTTAGTATCATTATAGGAATATATTTTAGTATCATTATAGGAATATATTTTAGTATCATTATAGGAATATACTTTAGTATCATTATAGGAATATATTTTAGTATCATCATATGAATATACTTTAGTATCATTATAGGAATATATTTTAGTATCATTATAGGAATATATTTTATTATCATTATAGGAATATATTTTAGTATCATTATAGGAATATATTTTAGTATCATCATATGAATATATTTAACTGACACCAGATGAATATATTTAACTGACACCAGATGAATATATTTTAGTATCATTATAGGAATATATTTTAGTATCATTATAGGAATATATTTTAGTATCATTATAGGAATATACTTTAGTATCATTATAGGAATATATTTTAGTATCATCATATGAATATACTTTAGTATCATTATAGGAATATATTTTAGTATCATTATAGGAATATATTTTATTATCATTATAGGAATATATTTTAGTATCATTATAGGAATATATTTTAGTATCATCATATGAATATATTTAACTGACACCAGATGAATATATTTTAGTATCATCATATGAATATATTTTAGTATCATTATAGGAATATATTTTAGTATCATTATAGGAATATAATTTAGTATCATTATAGGAATATATTTTAGCATCATTATAGGAATATATTTTAGTATCATTATAGGAATATATTTTAGTAACATCACATGAATATATTTTAGTATCATTATAGGAATATATTTAACTGACACCAGATGAATATATTTTAGTATCATTATAGGAATATATTTTAGTATCATTATAGGAATATATTTTAGTATCATTATAGGAATATAATTTAGTATCATTATAGGAATATATTTTAGTATCATCATATGAATATATTTTAGTATCATCATATGAATATATTTAACTGACACCAGATGAATATATTTTAGTAACATCACATGAATATATTTTAGTATCATTATAGGAATATATTTAGCTGAGACCAGATGAATATATTTTAGTATCATTATAGGAATATAATTTAGTAACATCACATGAATATATTTTAGCATCATTATAGGAATATATTTTAGTATCATTATAGGAATATATTTTAGTAACATCACATGAATATATTTTAGTATCATCATATGAATATATTTAGCTGAGACCAGATGAATATATTTTAGTATCATTATAGGAATATATTTTAGTAACATCACATGAATATATTTTAGTATCATCATATGAATATATTTAGCTGAGACCAGATGAATATATTTTAGTATCATCATATGAATATATTTTAGTATCATTATAGGAATATATTTTAGTAACATCACATGAATATATTTTAGTAACATCACATGAATATATTTTAGTAACATCACATGAATATATTTTAGTAACATCACATGAATATATTTTAGTATCATCATATGAATATATTTAGCTGACACCAGATGAATATATTTTAGTATCATCATATGAATATATTTAGCTGAGACCAGATGAATATATTTTAGTATCATCATATGAATATATTTAGCTGAGACCAGATGAATATATTTTAGTATCATCATATGAATATATTTAGCTGAGACCAGATGAATATATTTTAGTATCATCATATGAATATATTTAGCTGAGACCAGATGAATATATTTTAGTATCATCATATGAATATATTTAGCTGAGACCAGATGAATATATTTTAGTATCATCATATGAATATATTTAGCTGAGACCAGATGAATATATTTTAGTATCATCATATGAATATATTTAGCTGAGACCAGATGAATATATTTTAGTATCATCATATGAATATATTTAGCTGAGACCAGATGAATATATTTTAGTATCATCATATGAATATATTTAGCTGAGACCAGATGAATATATTTTAGCATCATCATATGAATATA
>NW_025549444.1:0-29360 GCF_905237065.1 Salmo salar | reverse complement strand
CTGCAGAGCAAGTGTCTGTCAGCATGCAGACTGGACAGCAGGGTGTCTGTCAGCCTACAGACTACCAGAGCAGAGTGTCTGTCAGCCTACAGACTTTACAAAGCAAATGTCTGTCAGCCTGGCAGACTGCAAAGCAAGTGTCTG
The DNA here is from genome assembly GCF_905237065.1 of Salmo salar. Lineage (NCBI taxonomy): Eukaryota > Metazoa > Chordata > Actinopteri > Salmoniformes > Salmonidae > Salmo > Salmo salar. The sequence continues at coordinate 29,216 of NW_025549444.1, read as the reverse complement.
TCAGCCTGCAGACTACAGAGCAAGTATCTGTCCCACCTACAGACTACAGAGCAAGTGTCTGTCACCTACAGACTACAAAGCTTAAGGGTCTGTCAGCCTACAGACTACAGAGCAAGTATCTGTCACCTACAGACTACAGAGCAAGTGTCTGTCACCTACCACAGACTACAGAGCAAGTGTCTGTCAGCCTACACAGACTACGAGCAGAGTTCTCAAATACCCACAGACTACAGAGCAGAGTGTCTGTTATCTACAGACTACAGAGCAGAGTGTCTGTCAGCCTACAGACTACAAGAGCAAGTGTCTGTCCAGCCTACAGACTACAGAACAAGTGTCTGTCAGCCACTACAGACTACAGAGCAGAAGTGTCTGTCAGCCTACAGACTACAGAGCAAGTGTCTGTCAGCCTACAACTACAGAACAGATGTCTGTCAGCCTACAGACTAGAGAGCAAGTGTCTGTCAGCCTACACAGACTGCAGAGCAAGTGTCTGTCAGCCTACAGACTACAGAGCAAGTGTCTGTCAGCCTACAGACTACAGAGCAAGTGTCTGTCACCTACAGACTACAGAGCAAGTGTCTGTGCCGGCTTCACAGACTACAGGCAAGTGTCTGTCAGCCTACAGACTACGAGCTTAAGTGTCTGTCCCAGCCTACAGACTACAGAGCAAGTGTCTGTCCCAGCCTACAGACTCACAGAGCAAGTGTCTGTCCAGCCTACAGACTACAGAGCAAGTGTCTGTCAGCCTACAGACTACAGAGCAAGTGTCTGTCCACTACTCAAATCAATCTGTCTCTGCTCCCACTAACTAAGTCCCTACGAAACTACAGAGCAAGTGTCTGTCCAGCCACCCAGAGCTACAGAGCAGAGTGTCTGTTTACCCTTCAGACTACAGAGCAAGTGTCTGTCCCCAGACTACGAGCTGTCTGTCACCTACAACTACAACAATGTCTGTCAGCCACCCCCCAGTCTACAGAGCAAATTGTCTGTCATCCACAGACTACAGAGCAAATTTCAAACTGTCAGCCTACAGACTACAGCAAGTGTCTGTCACCTACAGACTACAGAGCAAGTGTCTGTCAGCCTACAGACTACAGAGCAAGTGTCTGTCCAGCCTACAGACTACAGAGCAGTGTCTTCAGCCTACAACTCAAGCAAGTGTCTGTCAGCCCCTACAGACTACAACAAGTGTCTGTCAGCCTACCGACTATTCTGTCACCTACACTACAACTGTCTGTCTGCAACTACAGAGCAGAAGTGTCTGTCAGCCTACGGACTACAGAGCAAAAGTGTCTGTCAGCCTCCGGAACTACAAGCCAGTGTCTGTCCGCCTACGGACTGCAGAGCAAGTGTCTGTCCACCTACAACTACAGAGCAAGTGTCTGTCAGCCTACGGACTACAGAGCAGAAGTGTCTGTCAGCCTACAGACTACAGAGCAGAGTGTCTGTCAGCCTCTACCGAGCAGAGTGTCTGTCAGCCTACAACTAAGAAAGTTTTCAGCCTACAGACTACAACAAGTGTCTGTCACTCATACAGAGCAAGTGTCTGTCAGCCTACAGACTACAGAGCAAGTGTCTGTCAGCCTACAGACTACAGAGCAAGTGTCTGTCCAGCCTGCAGACTACAGAGCAAGTGTCTGTCAGCCTACAGACTACAGAGCAAGGTCTGTCAGCCTACAGACTACAGAGCAAGTGTCTGTCAGCCTACAGACTACAGAGCAAGTGTCTGTCAGCCTGCAGACTACAGAGCAAGTGTCTGCTCAGCCTACAGACTACAGAGCAAGTGTCTGTCAGCCTCGACTACAGAGCAAGTGTCTGTCAGCCTACAGACTACAGAGCAAGTGTCTGTCAGCCTACAGACTACAGAGCAAGTGTCTGTCAGCCTACAGACTACAGACGGCAAGTGTCTGTCAGCCTACAGACTACAGAGCAAGTGTCTGTCAGCCTACAGACTACAGAGCAAAGTGTCTGTCAGCCTACAGACTACAGAGCAAGTGTCTGTCAGCCTACAGACTACAGAGCAAGTGTCTGTCAGCCTACAGACTACAGAGCAAGTGTCTGTCAGCCTACAGACTACAGAGCAAGTGTCTGTCAGCCTACAGACTACAGAGCAAGTGTCTGTCAGCCTACAGACTACAGAGCAAGTGTCTGTCAGCCTACAGACTACAGAGCAAGTGTCTGTCAGCCTACAGACTACAGAGCAAGTGTCTGTCAGCCTACAGACTACAGAGCAAGTGTCTGTCAGCCTACAGACTACAGAGCAAGTGTCTGTCAGCCCAACTACAGAGCAAGTGTCTGTCAGCCTACAGACTACAGAGCAAGTGTCTGTCGCCTACAGACTACAGAGCAAGTGTCTGTCGCCTACAGACTACAGAGCAAGTGTCTGTCAGCCTACAGATCTACAGAGCAAGTGTCTGTCAGCCTACAGACTACAGACCAAGTGTCTGTCAGCCTACAGACTACAGAGCAAGTGTCTGTCAGCCTACAGACTACAGAGCAAGTGTCTGTCAGCCTCCACAGACTACAGAGACAAGTGTCTGTCAGCCTACAGACTACAGAGCAAGTGTCTGTCAGCCTACAGACTACAGAGCAAGTGTCTGTCAGCCTACAGACTACAGAGCAAGTGTCTGTCAGCCTACAGACTACAGAGCAAGTGTCTGTCAGCCTACAGACTACAGAGCAAGTGTCTGTCAGCCTACAGACTACAGAGCAAGTGTCTGTCAGCCTACAGACTACAGAGCAAGTGTCTGTCAGCCTACAGACTACAGAGCAAGTGTCTGTCAGCCTACAGACTACAGAGCAAGTGTCTGTCAGCCTACAGACTACAGAGCAAGTGTCTGTCAGCCTACAGACTACAGAGCAAGTGTCTGTCAGCCTACAGACTACAGAGCAAGTGTCTGTCAGCCTACAGACTACAGAGCAAGTGTCTGTCAGCCTACAGACTACAGAGCAAGTGTCTGTCAGCCTACAGACTACAGAGCAAGTGTCTGTCAGCCTACAGACTACAGAGCAAGTGTCTGTCAGCCTACAGACTACAGAGCAAGTGTCTGTCAGCCTACAGACTACAGAGCAAGTGTCTGTCAGCCTACAGACTACAGAGCAAGTGTCTGTCAGCCTACAGACTACAGCAGCAAGTGTCTGTCAGCCTACAGACTACAGAGCAAGTGTCTGTCAGCCTACAGACTACAGAGCAAGTGTCTGTCAGCCTACAGACTACAGAGCAAGTGTCTGTCAGCCTACAGACTACAGAGCAAGTGTCTGTCAGCCTACAGACTACAGAGCAAGTGTCTGTCAGCCTACAGACTCACAGAGCAAGTGTCTGTCAGCCTACAGACTACAGAGCAAGTGTCTGTCAGCCTACAGACTACAGAGCAAGTGTCTGTCAGCCTACAGACTACAGAGCAAGTGTCTGTCAGCCTACAGACTACAGAGCAAGTGTCTGTCAGCCTACAGACTACAGAGCAAGTGTCTGTCAGCCTACAGACTACAGAGCAAGTGTCTGTCAGCCTACAGACTACAGAGCAAGTGTCTGTCAGCCTACAGTCTACAGAGCAAGTGTCTGTCAGCCTACAGACTACAGAGCAAGTGTCTGTCAGCCTACAGACTACAGAGCAAGTGTCTGTCAGCCTACAGACTACAGAGCAAGTGTCTGTCAGCCTACAGACTACAGAGCAAGTGTCTGTCAGCCTACAGACTACAGAGCAAGTGTCTGTCAGCCTACAGACTACAGAGCAAGTGTCTGTCAGCCTACAGACTACAGAGCAAGTGTCTGTCAGCCTACAGACTACAGAGCAAGTGTCTGTCAGCCTACAGACTACAGAGCAAGTGTCTGTCAGCCTACAGACTACAGAGCAAGTGTCTGTCAGCCTACAGACTACAGAGCAAGTGTCTGTCAGCCTACAGACTACAGAGCAAGTGTCTGTCAGCCTACAGACTACAGAGCAAGTGTCTGTCAGCCTACAGACTACAGAGCAAGTGTCTGTCAGCCTACCAGACTACAGAGCAAGTGTCTGTCAGCCTACAGACTACAGAGCAAGTGTCTGTCAGCCTACAGACTACAGAGCAAGTGTCTGTCAGCCTACAGACTACAGAGCAAGTGTCTGTCAGCCTACAGACTACAGAGCAAGTGTCTGTCAGCCTACAGACTACAGAGCAAGTGTCTGTCAGCCTACAGACCCTACAGAGCAAGTGTCTGTCAGCCTACAGACTACAGAGCAAGTGTCTGTCAGCCTACAGACTACAGAGCAAGTGTCTGTCAGCCTACAGACTACAGAGCAAGTGTCTGTCAGCCTACAGACTACAGAGCAAGTGTCTGTCAGCCTACAGACTACAGAGCAAGTGTCTGTCAGCCTACAGACTACAGAGCAAGTGTCTGTCAGCCTACAGACTACAGAGCAAGTGTCTGTCAGCCTACAGACTACAGAGCAAGTGTCTGTCAGCCTACAGACTACAGAGCAAGTGTCTGTCAGCCTACAGACTACAGAGCAAGTGTCTGTCAGCCTACAGACTACAGAGCAAGTGTCTGTCAGCCTACAGACTACAGAGCAAGTGTCTGTCAGCCTACAGACTACAGAGCAAGTGTCTGTCAGCCTACAGACTACAGAGCAAGTGTCTGTCAGCCTACAGACTACAGAGCAAGTGTCTGTCAGCCTACAGACTACAGAGCAAGTGTCTGTCAGCCTACAGACTACAGAGCAAGTGTCTGTCAGCCTACAGACTACAGAGCAAGTGTCTGTCAGCCTACAGACTACAGAGCAAGTGTCTGTCAGCCTACAGACTACAGAGCAAGTGTCTGTCAGCCTACAGACTACAGAGCAAGTGTCTGTCAGCCTACAGACTACAGAGCAAGTGTCTGTCAGCCTACAGACTACAGAGCAAGTGTCTGTCAGCCTACAGACTACAGAGCAAGTGTCTGTCAGCCTACAGACTACAGAGCAAGTGTCTGTCAGCCTACAGACTACAGAGCAAGTGTCTGTCAGCCTACAGACTACAGAGCAAGTGTCTGTCAGCCTACAGACTACAGAGCAAGTGTCTGTCAGCCTACAGACTACAGAGCAAGTGTCTGTCAGCCTACAGACTACAGAGCAAGTGTCTGTCAGCCTACAGACTACAGAGCAAGTGTCTGTCAGCCTACAGACTACAGAGCAAGGGTCTGTCAGCCTACAGACTACAGAGCAAGTGTCTGTCAGCCTACAGACTACAGAGCAAGTGTCTGTCAGCCTACAGACTACAGAGCAAGTGTCTGTCAGCCTACAGACTACAGAGCAAGGGTCTGTCAGCCTACAGAGCAAGGGTCTGTCAGCCTACAGACTACAGAGCAAGTGTCTGTCAGCCTACAGACTACAGAGCAAGTGTCTGTCAGCCTACAGACTACAGAGCAAGTGTCTGTCAGCCTACAGACTACAGAGCAAGTGTCTGTCAGCCTACAGACTACAGAGCAAGTGTCTGTCAGCCTACAGACTACAGAGCAAGTGTCTGTCAGCCTACAGACTACAGAGCAAGTGTCTGTCAGCCTACAGACTACAGAGCAAGTGTCTGTCAGCCTACAGACTACAGAGCAAGTGTCTGTCAGCCTACAGACTACAGAGCAAGTGTCTGTCAGCCTACAGACTACAGAGCAAGTGTCTGTCAGCCTACAGACTACAGAGCAAGTGTCTGTCAGCCTACAGACTACAGAGCAAGTGTCTGTCAGCCTACAGACTACAGAGCAAGTGTCTGTCAGCCTACAGACTACAGAGCAAGTGTCTGTCAGCCTACAGACTACAGAGCAAGTGTCTGTCAGCCTACAGACTACAGAGCAAGTGTCTGTCAGCCTACAGACTACAGAGCAAGTGTCTGTCAGTCTACAGACTACAGAGCAAGTGTCTGTCAGCCTACAGACTACAGAGCAAGTGTCTGTCAGCCTACAGACTACAGAGCAAGTGTCTGTCAGCCTACAGACTACAGAGCAAGTGTCTGTCAGCCTACAGACTACAGAGCAAGTGTCTGTCAGCCTACAGACTACAGAGCAAGTGTCTGTCAGCCTACAGACTACAGAGCAAGTGTCTGTCAGCCTACAGACTACAGAGCAAGGGTCTGTCAGCCTACAGACTACAGAGCAAGGGTCTGTCAGCCTACAGACTACAGAGCAAGTGTCTGTCAGCCTACAGACTACAGAGCAAGTGTCTGTCAGCCTACAGACTACAGAGCAAGTGTCTGTCAGCCTACAGACTACAGAGCAAGTGTCTGTCAGCCTACAGACTACAGAGCAAGTGTCTGTCAGCCTACAGACTACAGAGCAAGTGTCTGTCAGCCTACAGACTACAGAGCAAGTGTCTGTCAGCCTACAGACTACAGAGCAAGTGTCTGTCAGCCTACAGACTACAGAGCAAATGTCTGTCAGCCTACAGACTACAGAGCAAGTGTCTGTCAGCCTACAGACTACAGAGCAAGTGTCTGTCAGCCTACAGACTACAGAGCAAGTGTCTGTCAGCCTACAGACTACAGAGCAAGTGTCTGTCAGCCTACAGACTACAGAGCAAGTGTCTGTCAGCCTACAGACTACAGAGCAAGTGTCTGTCAGCCTACAGACTACAGAGCAAGTGTCTGTCAGCCTACAGACTACAGAGCAAGTGTCTGTCAGCCTACAGACTACAGAGCAAGTGTCTGTCAGCCTACAGACTACAGAGCAAGTGTCTGTCAGCCTACAGACTACAGAGCAAGTGTCTGTCAGCCTACAGACTACAGAGCAAGTGTCTGTCAGCCTACAGACTACAGAGCAAGTGTCTGTCAGCCTACAGACTACAGAGCAAGTGTCTGTCAGCCTACAGACTACAGAGCAAGTGTCTGTCAGCCTACAGACTACAGAGCAAGTGTCTGTCAGCCTACAGACCGAACCACAGACACACTGTCAGACCAGCTCTGTAGGCCTCCAGCTTGTGTTGAGTTCTCTGCGTTTTTCACCAAAAGCTTCCTAACAGGATTACAACTCACTGACTTCCACACTAAGCTTTTAGCATGCTGATACACAACCTTTATCTTATCAGTGTGGAACAGCCACAATGTGTTAGGGAGACTTTTTAGAAGATGTGTTGGACTTTATGAACGTTTGATCAATGCAATCAAGGCAAATAGAATTACACGGAAGTGGATAGGGTTGACATATGTTTCCATATCTGCAAGTGGTACATTATTCTCCAGCGAGCATACAACTAATGACATATAAATACACATTGATACTCACATTTCAACCAACCAGACACCACTGCTCAACCCTGCTGTTAGGAAGGGGGGGTGAAGGAGAGGAGAGGAGAAGAGAAGAGAAGAGAAGAGGAGAGGAGAGGAGAGGAGAGGAGAGGAGAGGAGAGGAGAGGAGAGGAGAGGAGAGGAGAGGAGGAGGGGATATGGAGAAGAGAAGAGGAAAGGGGGAGAGGAAGAGAGGATGAGGGAGGCTGGGATGTTTGAAGTGAGGTGAGTACTGGTGAGACCTAGCAGCATCAGCCATATGGAGGGTTGGCTTGAGAAGGCTGGTCCAGGCTCACTGTAGCTAAACCAACTCAACCAACACTGAACTACCAAGGCTGGTCCAGTCTCACTGTAGCTAAACCAACTAAACCAACACTGAACTACCAAGGCTGGTCCAGTCTCACTGTAGCGAAACCAACTCAACCAACACTGAACTACCAAGGCTGGTCCAGGCTCACTGTAGCCGAAACCAACTCAACCAACGCTGAACTACCTGACTGCTTATTCTACATAGACCTACATGGAAGGGATGTTTACCATTCCACCTAACAGTACTTCTGTAGACTAGCTGATCCTTCCTAGGAAGGATTCTGTACCATTCCACCTAACAGTACTTCTGTAGACTAGCTGATCCTTACTGGACCCACGTGGAAGGATTCTGTACCATTCCACCTAACAGTACTTCTGTAGACTAGCTGATCCTTCCTAGGAAGGATTCTGTACCATTCCACCTAACAGTACTTCTGTAGACTAGCTGATCCTTCCTGGACCTACGTGGAAGGATTCTCTTTTCGTCTCCAAAACGAGCCAGTCAGCTCTCATATAACGGTTTCCATTTGAGTTGTAATGTTTGTGTATAATGGACTATGAAAGCTGTCTCAGATTCATATACTGAGGTAATAGTACCAGTTTGAGTTTATGATTCATGTTACTGGGAGCAGCTGGCAGACATCAGACATTCTTACAGAGGATATTGGTGTTTATAAGATAGAGATGCATAAGGAGGAAGTTATAAAGTAACTGTATATTATTGGTCCTATTGACAGACAGTGACCCGGTGGAGATTCTGTAAACAGCAGAGTAATATCAACCTCAGTAAATATTAGCATATCGCCGGGGGCAACATGGCTGTTCCCACAACTCATTAAAAGAAGGAAGTGAATCCATCAGAATGAGGAGTCCCAGGACGCTACTGCAGTTAGAGAGGAAGCTAATATCATAAGAAATAAAATCACTATGGCCTCCCATGGGATGGCATTTTCTCATATTTATATCATACCACGTGTTAATGGATGGACGCAAATTGATAATACACTGATCTTTCTGTTCTACCTGATAATACACTGATCTGTGTGTTCTACCTGATAATACACTGATCTTTCTGATAATACACTGATCTGTGTGTTCTACCTGATAATACACTGATCTTTCTGTTCTACCTGATAATACACTGATCTTTCTGTTCTACCTGATAATACACTGATCTGTGTGTTCTACCTGATAATACACTGATCTGTTTGTTCTACCTGATAATACACTGATCTTTCTGTTCTACCTGATAATACACTGATCTGTCTGCTCTACCTGATAATACACTGATCTTTGTGTTCTACCTGATAATACACTGATCTGTCTGCTCAACCTGATAATACACTGATCTGTCTGCTCAACCTGATAATACACTGAGCTCTCTGTTCAAGCTGATAATACACTGAGCTCTCTGCCGCATGATAATACACTGAGCTCTCTGTTCAACCTGATAATACACTGAGCTCTCTGTTCAACCTGATAATACACTGAGTTCTCTGTTCTACCTGATAATACACTGAGCTCTCTGTTCTACCTGATAATACACTGAGCTCTCTGTTCAAACTGCATGATAATACACTGAGCTCTCTGCTGCATGATAATACACTGAGCTCTCTGTTCAACCTGATAATACACTGAGCTCTCTGTTCTACCTGATAATACACTGAGCTCTCTGTTCAACCTGATAATACACTGAGCTCTCTGTTCAACCTGATAATACACTGAGCTCTCTGCTGCATGATAATACACTGAGCTCTCTGTTCAACCTGATAATACACTGAGCTCTCTGTTCAACCTGATAATACACTGATCTCTCTGTTCTACCTGATAATACACTGAGCTCTCTGTTAAACCTGATAATAGACTGAGCTCTCTGTTCAACCTGATAATACACTGAGCTCTCTGTTCTACCTGATAATACACTGAGCTCTCTGTTAAACCTGATAATACACTGAGCTCTCTGTACAAAATGATAATACACTGAGCTCTCTGTTCAAACTGCATATTAAACTGACATATTTTTATGGGAATTTCTATTATCCTAATTAGATTTCCTCTATCAATAGAATACCCTGAACACTCTGATATGGATCTATTAAGGCCTTATATAACCCTTCTATCAATAGAATACCCTGAACACTCTGATATGGATCTATTAAGGCCTTATATAACCCTTCTATCAATAGAATACCCTGAACACTCTGATATGGATCTATTAAGGCCTTATATAACCCTTCTATCAATAGAATACCCTGAACACTCTGATATGGATCTATTAAGGCCTTATAATACCCTTCTATCAATAGAATACCCTGAACACTCTGATATGGATCTATTAAGGCCTTATAAAACCCTTCTATCAATAGAATACCCTGAACACTCTGATATGGATCTATTAAGGCCTTATAAAACCCTTCTATCAATAGAATACCTTGAACACTCTGATATGGATCTATTAAGGCCTTATATAACCCTTCTATCAATAGAATACCCTGAACACTCTGATATGGATCTATTAAGGCCTTATAAAACCCTTCTATCAATAGAATACCCTGAACACTCTGATATGCAAATTGGAAACTTACAATCCTTTTCCTTTTATTCTTTATTAGTGGATGAATACAGTGTGTATGTGTGTGTGTGTGTGTGTGTGTGTGTGTGTGTGTGTGTGTGTGTGTGTGTGTGTGTGTGTGTGTGTGTGTGTGTGTGTGTCCTGGGCTTTTTGTAATACACCTGGTAGGTCTAACCTAACCCCAGCTACAGTAATACACCTGGTAGGTCTAACCCTAACCCCAGCTACAGTAATACACCTGGTAGGTCTAACCCTAACCCCAGCTACAGTAATACACCTGGTAGGTCTAACCCTAACCCCAGCTACAGTAATACACCTGGTAGGTCTAACCCTAACCCCAGCTACAGTAATACACCTGGTAGGTCTAACCCTAACCCCAGCTACAGTAATACACCTGGTAGGTCTAACCCTAACCCCAGCTACAGTAATACACCTGGTAGGTCTAACCCTAACCCCAGCTACAGTAATACACCTGGTAGGTCTAACCCTAACCTCGGCTACAGTAATACACCTGGTAGGTCTAACCCTAACCCCGGCTACAGTAATACACCTGGTAGGTCTAACCCCTAACCCCGGCTACAGTAATACACCTGGTAGGTCTAACCCTAACCCCGGCTACAGTAATACACCTGGTAGGTCTAACCCTAACCCCAGCTACAGTAATACACCTGGTAGGTCTAACCCTAACCCCAGCTACAGTAATACACCTGGTAGGTCTAACCCTAACCCCAGCTACAGTAATACACCTGGTAGGTCTAACCCTAACCCCAGCTACAGTAATACACCTGGTAGGTCTAACCCTAACCCCAGCTACAGTAATACACCTGGTAGGTCTAACCCTAACCCCAGCTACAGTAATACACCTGGTAGGTCTAACCCTAACCCCAGCTACAGTAATACACCTGGTAGGTCTAACCCTAACCCCAGCTACAGTAATACACCTGGTAGGTCTAACCCTAACCCCCGGCTACAGTAATACACCTGGTAGGTCTAACCCTAACCCCGGCTACAGTAATACACCTGGTAGGTCTAACCCTAACCCCGGCTACAGTAATACACCTGGTAGGTCTAACCTAACCCCGGCTACAGTAATACACCTGGTAGGTCTAACCCTAACCCCAGCTACAGTAATACACCTGGTAGGTCTAACCCTAACCCCAGCTACAGTAATACACCTGGTAGGTCTAACCCTAACCCCAGCTACAGTAATACACCTGGTAGGTCTAACCCTAACCCCAGCTACAGTAATACACCTGGTAGGTCTAACCCTAACCCCAGCTACAGTAATACACCTGGTAGGTCTAACCCTAACCCCAGCTACAGTAATACACCTGGTAGGTCTAACCCTAACCCCAGCTACAGTAATACACCTGGTAGGTCTAACCCTAACCCCAGCTACAGTAATACACCTGGTAGGTCTAACCCTAACCCCAGCTACAGTAATACACCTGGTAGGTCTAACCCTAACCCCAGCTACAGTAATACACCTGGTAGGTCTAACCCTAACCCCAGCTACAGTAATACACCTGGTAGGTCTAACCCTAACCCCGGCTACAGTAATACACCTGGTAGGTCTAACCTAACCCCGGCTACAGTAATACACCTGGTAGGTCTAACCCTAACCCCAGCTACAGTAATACACCTGGTAGGTCTAACCCTAACCCCAGCTACAGTAATACACCTGGTAGGTCTAACCCTAACCCCAGCTACAGTAATACACCTGGTAGGTCTAACCTAACCCCAGCTACAGTAATACACCTGGTAGGTCTAACCCTAACCCCAGCTACAGTAATACACCTGGTAGGTCTAACCCTAACCCCAGCTACAGTAATACACCTGGTAGGTCTAACCCTAACCCCAGCTACAGTAATACACCTGGTAGGTCTAACCCTAACCCCAGCTACAGTAATACACCTGGTAGGTCTAACCCTAACCCCAGCTACAGTAATACACCTGGTAGGTCTAACCCTAACCCCAGCTACAGTAATACACCTGGTAGGTCTAACCCTAACCCCAGCTACAGTAATACAAAGCAAATCAAATCAAATGTATTTATATAGCCCTTCGTACATCAGCTGATATCTCAAGTGCTGTACAGAAACCCAACCTAAACCCCAACAGCAGCAAGCATGTGAAAGAAGCACGGTGGCTAGGAAAAACTCCCTAGGAAAAACTCCCTAATAATAATACACCTGGTAGGTCTAACCCTAACCCCAGCTACAGTAATACACCTGGTAGGTCTAACCCTAACCCCAGCTACAGTAATACACCTGGTAGGTCTAACCCTAACCCCAGCTACAGTAATACACCTGGTAGGTCTAACCCTAACCCCAGCTACAGTAATACACCTGGTAGGTCTAACCCTAACCCCAGCTACAGTAATACACCTGGTAGGTCTAACCCTAACCCCAGCTACAGTAATACACCTGGTAGGTCTAACCCTAACCCCAGCTACAGTAATACACCTGGTAGGTCTAACCCTAACCCCAGCTACAGTAATACACCTGGTAGGTCTAACCCTAACCCCAGCTACAGTAATACACCTGGTAGGTCTAACCCTAACCCCAGCTACAGTAATACACCTGGTAGGTCTAACCCTAACCCCAGCTACAGTAATACACATGGTAGGTCTAACCCTAACCCCAGCTACAGTAATACACCTGGTAGGTCTAACCCTAACCCCAGCTACAGTAATACACCTGGTAGGTCTAACCCTAACCCCAGCTACAGTAATACACATGGTAGGTCTAACCCTAACCCCAGCTACAGTAATACACCTGGTAGGTCTAACCCTAACCCCAGCTACAGTAATACACCTGGTAGGTCTAACCCAACCCCAGCTACAGTAATGATACCGGCATTAAGGACCTGGACACTTTGGTAGGTCTCATTAATGAGGACAGGCACCATGACTGATTCTGTAAGTCATGGTAGGACAGTCTGATATCAGACCTGGGTTTCAGAGAGTCTGATATCCAGACCAGGGCTTCAGAGGACAGTCTGATATCAGACCAGGGCTTCAGAGAGTCTGATATCCAGACCAGGGTTTCAGAGGACAGTCTGATATCAGACCTGGGCTTCAGAGGACAGTCTGATATCAGACCTGGGCTTCAGAGGACAGTCTGATATCAGACCAGGGATTCAGAGGACAGTCTGATATCAGACCAGGGTTTCAGAGGACAGTCTGATATCAGACCAGGGATTCAGAGGACAGTCTGATATCAGACAGAAGACAGTCTGATATCCAGACCAGGGCTTCAGACAGAAGACAGTCTGATATCCAGACCAGGGCTTCAGACAGAAGACAGTCTGATATCCAGACCAGGGCTTCAGACAGAGGACAGTCTGATATCCAGACCAGGGCTTCATACAGAAGACAGTCTGATATCCAGACCAGGGCTTCAGACAGAGGACAGTCTGATATCCAGACCAGGGCTTCAGACAGAGGACAGTCTGATATCCAGACCAGGGCTTCAGACAGAGGACAGTCTGATATCCAAACCAGGGCTTCAGACAGAGAAGAGTCTGATAAGGTAATTTCCGACGTTGTGCTCACGTTGGATTCATAAAAGATACTGAGCATGAAAAACCTTGCTTACGCAGGTTCTAAGAAGCCCATTTGGTTCTAAGAAGCCCATTTGGTTCTAAGAAGCCCATTTGGTTCTAAGAAGCCCATTTGGTTCTAAGAAGCCCATTTGTAACTTACGCTCCTGTGATCTATAAATCTCGAATTAACTTTAAATTGACGGCACCTGAAGGTGCTTTACAGTCAGCGATTTCCCCTTATTGAATGCCGGAACAGATGAGGGTTTAGTCAGGAATAGCCATGGACCAAAACAGAAAAGATAACTTTGTGGAAGACGAGATCACGGCGACGGTAGAGGAGATTGAAGACAGGCAACACGTATTATTCGGTGGACAAAGTAGTGGGTTGACAAACAGAGCCAAACAGGTAGCTTGGGAAACAGGTAGCTTGGGAAACAGGCAGCTTGTGGAACAGGTAGCTTGGGAAACAGGTAGCTTGGAAAACAGGTAGCTTGAGAAACAGGTAGCTTGGGAAACAGATGGCTTGGGAAACAGGTAGCTTAGGAAACAGGTAGCTTGGGAAACAGGTAGCTTGGGAAATAGGTAGCTTGGGAAACAGGTATCTTGGGAAATAGGTAGCATGGGAAACAGGTATCTTTGGAAACAGGTAGCTTTGGAAACAGGTAGCTTGGGAAACAGGTAGCTTGGGAAACAGGTAGCTTGGGAAACAGGTAGCTTGGGAAACAGGTAGATTTGGAAACAGGTAGCTCGGGAAACAGGTAGCTTGGGAAACAGGTAGCTTGGGAAACAGGTAGCTTGGGAAACAGGTAGCTTTGGAAACAGGTAGCTTGGGAAACGGGTAGCTTGGGAAACAGGTAGCTTGGGAGTGTGTCGCCGCTGCGGTGAACGAGGTGGGGCAGCAAGACACAACTGTGGCTGATGGGAAAAAGAAAAGGTCTGACCTTAAACTGCAAGGGGAAAGAATAGCCTGACATAACCAGCAGGGAAATCACTTACATCAAGTCTACACTTTGAGTAGAGATAAGATCCTTTCCACGTCAAAATAAGGTTTTATAAAAAATTACTAACATGTGGTTTTCAGCGTAAGTCATACTTAAGATAAAAAACTGATCTTAAGACCGTTTTATAAATGAGGCCCCTGAGCTTCAGCTTCAGCCCATCTCATGTATTCCTACGTCATGTTGCCATGGGAGACGACAGGTAGACAGATCCATTACAAACTAGTAGTCCTGTTTCTAGCACCTTATCAGAGACGCAGGAGCACACACAACCACTGGTACATTAGGACCCATTATCCCTCCTACTGTAGACACAACCACTGGTACATTAGAACCCATTATCCCTCCTACTGTAGACACAACCACTGGTACATTAGGACCCATTATCCCTCCTACTGTAGACACAACCACTGGTACAGTAGGACCCATTATCCCTCCTACTGTAGACACAACCACTGGTACATTAGGATCCATTACCCCTCCTACTGTAGACACAACCACTGGTACATTAGGATCCATTATCCCTCCTACTGTAGACACAACCACTGGTACAGTAGGATCCATTATCCCTCCTACTGTAGACACAACCACTGGTACATTAGGACCCATTATCCCTCCTACTGTAGACACAACCACTGGTACAGTAGGATCCATTATCCCTCCTACTGTAGACACAACCACTGGTACAGTAGGACACATTATCCCTCCTACTGTAGACACAACCACTGGTACATTAGGATCCATTATCCCTCCTACTGTAGACACAACCACTGGTACAGTAGGATCCATTACCCCTCCTACTGTAGACACAACCACTGGTACATTAGGATCCATTATCCCTCCTACTGTAGACACAACCACTGGTACATTAGGATCCATTATCCCTCCTACTGTAGACACAACCACTGGTACATTAGGACCCATTACCCCTCCTACTGTAGACACAACCACTGGTACATTAGGATCCATTACCCCTCCTACTGTAGACACAACCACTGGTACATTAGGACACATTATCCCTCCTACTGTAGACACAACCACTGGTACATTAGGACACATTACCCCTCCTACTGTAGACACAACCACTGGTACATTAGGACACATTACCCCTCCTACTGTAGACACAACCACTGGTACATTAGGATCCATTATCCCTCCTACTGTAGACACAACCACTGGTACATTAGGACACATTACCCCTCCTACTGTAGACACAACCACTGGTACATTAGGATCCATTATCCCTCCTACTGTAGACACAACCACTGGTACATTAGGATCCATTATCCCTCCTACTGTAGACACAACCACTGGTACATTAGGATCCATTATCCCTCCTACTGTAGACACAACCACTGGTACATTAGGACACATTACCCTCCTACCGTAGACACAACCACTGGTACAGTAGGACACATTATCCCTCCTACTGTAGACACAAACACTGGTACAGTAGGACCCATTATCCCTCCTACTGTAGACACAACCACTGGTACAGTAGGATCCATTATCCCTCCTACTGTAGACACAACCACTGGTACATTAGGACACATTACCCCTCCTACTGTAGACACAATCACTGGTACAGTAGGACACATTATCCCTCCTACTGTAGACACAAACACTGGTACAGTAGGACCCATTATCCCTCCTACTGTAGACACAAACACTGGTACAGTAGGACACATTATCCCTCCTACTGTAGACACAATCACTGGTACATTAGGACCCATTATCCCTCCTACTGTAGACACAACCACTGGTACATTAGGACCCATTATCCCTCCTACTGTAGACACAACCACTGGTACATTAGGACCCATTATCCCTCCTACTGTAGACACAACCACTGGTACATTAGGATCCATTATCCCTCCTACTGTAGACACAACCACTGGTACATTAGGATCCATTATCCCTCCTACTGTAGACACAACCACTGGTACAGTAGGACCCATTATCCCTCCTACTGTAGACACAACCACTGGTACAGTAGGATCCATTATCCCTCCTACTGTACACACAACCACTGGTACATTAGGACACATTATCCCTCCTACTGTAGACACAACCACTGGTACAGTAGGACCCATTATCCCTCCTACTGTAGACACAACCACTGGTACATTAGGATCCATTATCCCTCCTACTGTAGACACAACCACTGGTACAGTAGGACACATTATCCCTCCTACTGTAGACACAACCACTGGTACAGTAGGACCCATTATCCCTCCTACTGTAGACACAACCACTGGTACATTAGGACCCATTATCCCTCCTACTGTAGACACAACCACTGGTACATTAGGACACATTACCCCTCCTACTGTAGACACAAACACTGGTACAGTAGGATCCATTATCCCTCCTACTGTAGACACAACCACTGGTACATTAGGATCCATTACCCCTCCTACTGTAGACACAACCACTGGTACATTAGGATCCATTATCCCTCCTACTGTAGACACAACCACTGGTACATTAGGATCCATTATCCCTCCTACTGTAGACACAACCACTGGTACAGTAGGATCCATTATCCCTCCTACTGTAGACACAACCACTGGTACATTAGGATCCATTATACCTCCTACTGTAGACACAACCACTGGTACATTAGGACACATTATCCCTCCTACTGTAGACACAACCACTGGTACAGTAGGATCCATTATCCCTCCTACTGTAGACACAAACACTGGTACATTAGGATCCATTACCCCTCCTACTGTAGACACAACCACTGGTACAGTAGGACACATTATCCCTCCTACTGTAGACACAACCACTGGTACATTAGGACACATTATCCCTCCTACTGTAGACACAATCACTGGTACAGTAGGACACATTACCCCTCCTACTGTAGACACAACCACTGGTACATTAGGATCCATTACCCCTCCTACTGTAGACACAACCACTGGTACAGTAGGACCCATTATCCCTCCTACTGTAGACACAACCACTGGTACATTAGGATCCATTACCCCTCCTACTGTAGACACAACCACTGGTACATTAGGATCCATTATCCCTCCTACTGTAGACACAACCACTGGTACTGTAGGATCCATTATCCCTCCTACTGTAGACACAACCACTGGTACAGTAGGACACATTATCCCTCCTACTGTAGACACAACCACTGGTACAGTAGGACACATTATCCCTCCTACTGTAGACACAACCACTGGTACATTAGGATCCATTATCCCTCCTACTGTAGACACAACCACTGGTACATTAGGACCCATTATCCCTCCTACTGTAGACACAATCACTGGTACATTAGGATCCATTATCCCTCCTACTGTAGACACAACCACTGGTACATTAGGACCCATTATCCCTCCTACTGTAGACACAACCACTGGTACAGTAGGACCCATTATCCCTCCTACTGTAGACACAACCACTGGTACATTAGGATCCATTATCCCTCCTACTGTAGACACAAACACTGGTACAGTAGGACACATTATCCCTCCTACTGTAGACACAACCACTGGTACAGTAGGACACATTATCCCTCCTACTGTAGACACAAACACTGGTACATTAGGACCCATTATCCCTCCTACTGTAGACACAAACACTGGTACATTAGGACCCATTATCCCTCCTACTGTAGACACAATCACTGGTACATTAGGATCCATTATCCCTCCTACTGTAGACACAACCACTGGTACAGTAGGATCCATTATCCCTCCTACTGTAGACACAACCACTGGTACAGTAGGACACATTATCCCTCCTACTGTAGACACAACCACTGGTACATTAGGATCCATTATCCCTCCTACTGTAGACACAACCACTGGTACATTAGGACCCATTATCCCCTCCTACTGTAGACACAATCACTGGTACATTAGGATCCATTATCCCTCCTACTGTAGACACAACCACTGGTACAGTAGGATCCATTATCCCTCCTACCGTAGACACAACCACTGGTACATTAGGACCCATTATCCCTCCTACTGTAGACACAACCACTGGTACATTAGGACCCATTATCCCTCCTACTGTAGACACAACCACTGGTACAGTAGGACACATTATCCCTCCTACTGTAGACACAATCACTGGTACATTAGGACACATTATCCCTCCTACTGTAGACACAACCACTGGTACAGTAGGACCCATTATCCCTCCTACTGTAGACACAATCACTGGTACATTAGGACCCATTATCCCCTCCTACTGTAGACACAAACACTGGTACAGTAGGACACATTATCCCTCCTACCGTAGACACAATCACTGGTACATTAGGATCCATTATCCCTCCTACCGTAGACACAATCACTGGTACATTAGGACCCATTATCCCTCCTACTGTAGACACAATCACTGGTACATTAGGACCCATTATCCCTCCTACTGTAGACACAATCACTGGTACAGTAGGACACATTACCCCTCCTACTGTAGACACAAACACTGGTACAGTAGGACACATTATCCCTCCTACTGTAGACACAAACTCTGGTACAGTAGGACCCATTACCCCTCCTACTGTAGACACAAACACTGGTACAGTAGGACCCATTACCCCTCCTACTGTAGACACAAACACTGGTACAGTAGGACCCATTATCCCTCCTACTGTAGACACAAACACTGGTACAGTAGGACACATTATCCCTCCTACTGTAGACACAACCACTGGTACATTAGGATCCATTATCCCTCCTACTGTAGACACAACCACTGGTACAGTAGGACCCATTATCCCTCCTACTGTAGACACAACCACTGGTACATTAGGACACATTATCCCTCCTACTGTAGACACAAACACTGGTACAGTAGGACACATTATCCCTCCTACTGTAGACACAACCACTGGTACATTAGGACCCATTATCCCTCCTACTGTAGACACAACCACTGGTACATTAGGACCCATTATCCCTCCTACTGTAGACACAACCACTGGTACAGTAGGACACATTATCCCTCCTACTGTAGACACAATCACTGGTACATTAGGACACATTATCCCTCCTACTGTAGACACAACCACTGGTACAGTAGGACCCATTATCCCTCCTACTGTAGACACAATCACTGGTACATTAGGACCCATTATCCCTCCTACTGTAGACACAAACACTGGTACAGTAGGACACATTATCCCTCCTACTGTAGACACAATCACTGGTACATTAGGATCCATTATCCCTCCTACCGTAGACACAATCACTGGTACATTAGGACCCATTATCCCTCCTACTGTAGACACAATCACTGGTACATTAGGACCCATTATCCCTCCTACTGTAGACACAATCACTGGTACAGTAGGACACATTACCCCTCCTACTGTAGACACAAACACTGGTACAGTAGGACACATTATCCCTCCTACTGTAGACACAAACACTGGTACAGTAGGACCCATTATCCCTCCTACTGTAGACACAACCACTGGTACATTAGGATCCATTATCCCTCCTACTGTAGACACAACCACTGGTACAGTAGGATCCATTATCCCTCCTACTGTAGACACAACCACTGGTACATTAGGACACATTATCCCTCCTACTGTAGACACAAACACTGGTACAGTAGGACACATTATCCCTCCTACTGTAGACACAACCACTGGTACATTAGGACCCATTATCCCTCCTACTGTAGACACAACCACTGGTACATTAGGACCCATTATCCCTCCTACTGTAGACACAACCACTGGTACAGTAGGACACATTATCCCCTCCTACTGTAGACACAATCACTGGTACATTAGGACACATTATCCCTCCTACTGTAGACACAACCACTGGTACAGTAGGACCCATTATCCCTCCTACTGTAGACACAATCACTGGTACATTAGGACCCATTATCCCTCCTACTGTAGACACAAACACTGGTACAGTAGGACACATTATCCCTCCTACTGTAGACACAATCACTGGTACATTAGGATCCATTATCCCTCCTACTGTAGACACAATCACTGGTACATTAGGACCCATTATCCCTCCTACTGTAGACACAATCACTGGTACATTAGGACCCATTATCCCTCCTACTGTAGACACAATCACTGGTACAGTAGGACACATTACCCCCTCCTACTGTAGACACAAACACTGGTACAGTAGGACACATTATCCCCTCCTACTGTAGACACAAACACTGGTACAGTAGGACCCATTACCCCTCCTACTGTAGACACAAACACTGGTACAGTAGGACCCATTACCCCTCCTACTGTAGACACAAACACTGGTACAGTAGGACCCATTATCCCTCCTACTGTAGACACAAACACTGGTACAGTAGGACACATTATCCCTCCTACTGTAGACACAACCACTGGTACATTAGGATCCATTATCCCTCCTACTGTAGACACAACCACTGGTACAGTAGGATCCATTATCCCTCCTACCGTAGACACAACCACTGGTACATTAGGACACATTATCCCTCCTACTGTAGACACAAACACTGGTACAGTAGGACACATTATCCCTCCTACTGTAGACACAACCACTGGTACATTAGGACCCATTATCCCTCCTACTGTAGACACAACCACTGGTACATTAGGACCCATTATCCCTCCTACTGTAGACACAACCACTGGTACAGTAGGACACATTATCCCTCCTACTGTAGACACAATCACTGGTACATTAGGACACATTATCCCTCCTACTGTAGACACAACCACTGGTACAGTAGGACCCATTATCCCTCCTACTGTAGACACAATCACTGGTACATTAGGACCCATTATCCCTCCTACTGTAGACACAAACACTGGTACAGTAGGACACATTATCCCTCCTACTGTAGACACAATCACTGGTACATTAGGATCCATTATCCCTCCTACTGTAGACACAATCACTGGTACATTAGGACCCATTATCCCTCCTACTGTAGACACAATCACTGGTACATTAGGACCCATTATCCCTCCTACTGTAGACACAATCACTGGTACAGTAGGACACATTACCCCTCCTACTGTAGACACAAACACTGGTACAGTAGGACACATTATCCCTCCTACTGTAGACACAAACACTGGTACAGTAGGACCCATTACCCCTCCTACTGTAGACACAAACACTGGTACAGTAGGACCCATTACCCCCTCCTACTGTAGACACAAACACTGGTACAGTAGGACACATTACCCCTCCTACTGTAGACACAAACACTGGTACTGTAGGACACATTACCCCTCCTACTGTAGACACAAACACTGGTACAGTAGGACACATTATCCCTCCTACTGTAGACACAAACACTGGTACAGTAGAACCCATTATCCCTCCTACTGTAGACACAATCACTGGTACAGTAGAACCCATTATCCCTCCTACTGTAGACACAAACACTGGTACATTAGGGATCCATTATCCCTCCTACTGTAGACACAAACACTGGTACAGTAGAACCCATTATCCCTCCTACTGTAGACACAATCACTGGTACAGTAGGATCCATTATCCCCTCCTACTGTAGACACAAACACTGGTACAGTAGGACACATTATCCCTCCTACTGTAGACACAAACACTGGTACAGTAGGACCCATTATCCCTCCTACTGTAGACACAAACACTGGTACAGTAGGACCCATTACCCCTCCTACTGTAGACACAAACACTGGTACAGTAGGACCCATTACCCTCCTACTGTAGACACAAACACTGGTACAGTAGGACACATTACCCCTCCTACTGTAGACACAAACACTGGTACTGTAGGACACATTACCCCTCCTACTGTAGACACAAACACTGGTACAGTAGGACACATTATCCCTCCTACTGTAGACACAAACACTGGTACAGTAGAACCCATTATCCCTCCTACTGTAGACACAATCACTGGTACAGTAGAACCCATTATCCCTCCTACTGTAGACACAAACACTGGTACATTAGGATCCATTATCCCTCCTACTGTAGACACAAACACTGGTACAGTAGAACCCATTATCCCTCCTACTGTAGACACAATCACTGGTACAGTAGGATCCATTATCCCTCCTACTGTAGACACAAACACTGGTACAGTAGGACACATTATCCCTCCTACTGTAGACACAAACACTGGTACAGTAGGACCCATTATCCCTCCTACTGTAGACACAAACACCGGTACAGTAGGACCCATTACCCCTCCTACTGTAGACACAAAAACTGGTACAGTAGGATCCGTTATCCCTCCTACTGTAGACACAAACACTGGTACAGTAGGACACATTATCCCTCCTACTGTAGACACAAACACTGGTACAGTAGGACACATTATCCCTCCTACTGTAGACACAAACACTGGTACAGTAGGACCCATTATCCCTCCTACTGTAGACACAAACACTGGTACAGTAGGACCCATTACCCCTCCTACTGTAGACACAAACACTGGTACAGTAGGATCCATTATCCCTCCTACTGTAGACACAAACACTGGTACAGTAGGACACATTATCCCTCCTACTGTAGACACAACCACTGGTACAGTAGAACCCATTATCCCTCCTACTGTAGACACAAACACTGGTACAGTAGGACCCATTATCCCTCCTACTGTAGACACAAACACTGGTACAGTAGGACACATTATCCCTCCTACTGTAGACACAACCACTGGTACAGTAGAACCCATTATCCCTCCTACTGTAGACACAATCACTGGTACAGTAGAACCCATTATCCCTCCTACTGTAGACACAAACACTGGTACAGTAGGATCCATTATCCCTCCTACTGTAGACACAAACACTGGTACAGTAGGACCCATTATCCCTCCTACTGTAGACACAAACACTGGTACAGTAGGACCCATTACCCCTCCTACTGTAGACACAAACACTGGTACAGTAGGATCCATTACCCCCCCTCCTACTGTAGACACAAACACTGGTACAGTAGGACCCATTACCCCCTCCTACTGTAGACACAAACACTGGTACAGTAGGATCCATTATCCCTCCTACTGTAGACACAAGCCTTTATAACAATTCCTCATTCATATTGAAAAGGTGATTATCCCGATGAAGTGTAGTATCAGTTTGAACAGAGAGCTCAGTGTATTATCAGGTTGAACAGAGAGCTCAGTGTATTATCAGTTTGAACAGAGAGCTCAGTGTATTATCAGGTTGAACAGAGAGCTCAGTGTATTATCAGGTTGAACAGAGGCTCAGTGTATTATCAGGTTGAACAGAGAGCTCAGTGTATTATCAGGTTGAACAGAGAGCTCAGTGTATTATCAGGTAGAACAGAGAGCTCAGTGTATTATCAGGTTGAACAGAGAGCTCAGTGTATTATCAGGTTGAACAGAGAGCTCAGTGTATTGTCATGCAGGTTGAACAGAGAGCTCAGTGTATTATCAGGTTGAGCAGAGAGCTCAGTGTATTATCAGGTAGAACAGAGAGCTCAGTGTATTATCAGGTTGAACAGAGAGCTCAGTGTATTATCATGCAGGTTGAACAGAGAGCTCAGTGTATTATCAGGTTGAACAGAGAGCTCAGTGTATTATCATGCAGATTGAACAGAGAGCTCAGTGTATTATCAGGTTGAACAGAGCATAAAGGATGTTTCATCACGTTACATTTCCCAGAACACCACTGTGTGTTACAGGGTAAAACGTCCCCATAAAAGATGTTTCTCAGTTCCCATCATCACGTTACATCTCCCAGAACACCACTGTGTGTTACAGGGTAAAACGTCCCCATAAAGGATGTTTCTCAGTTCCCATCATCATGTTACATCTCCCAGAACACCACTGTGTTACAGGGTAAAACGTCCCCATAAAAGATGTTTCTCAGTTCCCATCATCACGTTACATCTCCCCAGAACACCACTGTGTGTTACAGGGTAAAACGTCCCCATAAAGGATGTTTCTCAGTTCCCATCATCATGTTACATCTCCCAGAACACCACTGTGTGTTACAGGGTAAAACGTCCCCATAAAGGATGTTTCTCAGTTCCCATCATCATGTTGCATCTAGACTCAGGATAAACAAATTCACCTAACTGGAGTCTTTTCTTAATTATTCCGTTTCCTAATTATTTGTGGGGTAAAAGGGAAGTGATGTTTTAGCGTGGAGCTGAGGCCAGAGAGTTGTTCCCTACGAGGATGTAACGGACCGGTGTGGATGAGACGTCCCTGACTTCTCTATCCTCTGGCTGGTTGTCAGGCCCCAGGCCAGCCCTAGAGGAGGCCCTCTCTCTACACTGAAGATAAATGGATTATTCCCTGTGGTATTACTGATGAATAAGCTGGCCCAGCCAGCCATACACACCAAGGCTCCTCAGGGCTCTGAATAAGCTGGCCCAGCCAGCCATACACACCAAGGCTCCTCAGTGCTCTGAATAAGCTGGCCCAGCCAGCCATACACACCAAGGCTCCTCAGTGCTCTGAATTACCTGGCCCAGCCAGCCATACACACCAAGGCTCCTCAGTGCTCTGAATTACCTGGCCCAGCCAGCCATACACACCAAGGCTCCTCAGTGCTCTGAATTACCTGGCCCAGCCAGCCATACACACCAAGGCTCCTCAGTGCTCTGAATAAGCTGGCCCAGCCAGCCATACACACCAAGGCTCCTCAGGGCTCTGAATACCCAGCCAGCCATACACACCAAGGCTCCTCAGTGCTCTGAATTACCTGTCCCAGCCAGCCATACACACCAAGGCTCCTCAGGGCTCTGAATACCCAGCCAGCCATACACACCAAGGCTCCTCAGTGCTCTGAATTACCTGTCCCAGCCAGCCATACACACCAAGGCTCCTCAGGGCTCTGAATAACCATCCAGCCATACACACCAAGGCTCCTCGTTGCTCTGCGACAAGGTAACTTTTCAGAATAGGTTGTTGAACTGAGGAATCAACAACTTCCCACTTTGACATAAATGTCATTGAAAACAGTCGTAGCACTGACGTACATTTCAATACCTGTGGAATTATACTGAAGGATCACAGGTATTCATGATGTCACCAAGAGATTAGATGACTAAAAGATTAAATATATCCGACGAGTTCATAAACTAACGGTCGCGCTCTTCATTTTCACTTAATGCTGAACATGTAAAGTTAGCGGAGGTAAAGTCTACCGTGCAGCTGCTGCTTCCTGCTGTACACAGGGAGCGAGTGGTGTACTTTACTCAACTCTGTTGTTACTAGAAACATACTGAACCTTGTCTGGCTTCTACTGTCACAATCAAAACAAGAAGCTACAAACTGTATTTCCCTATTTAATAGGATTCAGAAATAAACCCCATCAAGATGAAACGACATATCCACTGTTAATATGATGTATAAATAAACCCCATATGGAATATTAGATTCAGGAAAGTAAAATCTGCTAATTAACCAAATCAACTTTGTTTTTCAAGCTAATAAGGTATCGACTCTGAGATGTACAGTTTCTTTGTTTTCGACTGTATTCCAGGTTTCTCCGAGGCTAAAAGCCACGGCTCTCTGAGTTCTTCACCCAGATACCAGTTGGGTTGAGTAGCACGAGTCCCCAAGGAGGCCGTTTCTCTGCCTTCTCCTCCTTCATTTCCATCGAAAGGATCCATGTTGTTTCTGTTGTTTCTGTATCTTGTTCGTGTTCTGGGTTCCCGATATTTGCATTTCTGTAACAACAAAGGCCAGTCTTGTCAGATCAGAGACTCAGAATGTTGTTCTCCGTCGTAATGAACAGGTTGCTTTACAGAGACAATCAAATCCTCTAGCAGAGAATCGGGTTTAACTCATAGAGTCAGATGACGCGAGAGGAAATGCAGAAACCCTTGAAGGGCAGGAGTTATAACGGTCTACTTTACTCTGCACCTGTGTGTGTTCAACTGGGGTAATCACTGGGTTAGCCAACCAGTTTCCTTCTGCTCTCAGTTGCTACTAGAAACAGCGATATGCCGTTACTCTTCTGTAGTTACAGTAATATCCACTTTAAGATGAGTAACCGAGTTGATATTACTGTGGTTCGCCAGCATATGATTACCTGGAACAACGGAGATTGAAATGTGACTGTTTGACTGCGTTTAGTAATGAGGTACTTAAGATCTAACTGATCTGGTCTCTAAATTGGTGTTGAAGCATGGCTCTATATCAAACCCAATTACTACTGCTGAGGAGAGGAGAGGAGGAGAGGGGGAGGGGGGGGGGGGGGGAGGGGGAGGAGAGGAGGGAGAGGAGAGGAGGGAGGAGGGAGAGGAGAGGAGAGGAGAGGAGAGGAGAGGAGGGAGAGGAGAGGAGAGGAGAGAGAGGAGAGGAGAGGAGAGGAGGAGAGGAGAGGAGAGGAAAAGGAGAGGAGAGGAGGGAGGAGAGGAGAGGAGAGGAGAGGAGGGGAGAGGAGGGAGAGGAGAGGAGAGGAGAGGGGGGAGGGGGGGGGAGGGAGAGGGGGGGGAGGGAAAGGAGAGGGAGGGGAGGGGAAAAGGGGGAAAGGAGGGAGGAGAGGGAGGAGAGGTGGGGAGAGGAGAGGAGAGGAGAGGAGAGGAGAGGAGAGGAGAGGAGAGGAGAGGAGAGGAGAGGAGGAGAGAGGAGAGGAGAGGGAGAGGAGAGGAGAGGAGAGGAGGAGAGGAGAGGAGGAGGAGGGAGAGGGGAGAGGGGAAAGGAGAGGAGGAGGGAGGAAGAGAGAGGAGAGGGGGAGGGAGGGGGGGGGGGGGGAAAGGAGAAAGGAGAGGAGGGAGAGAGGGAGGGAGGGGAGAGGGGGGGGAGGAGAGGAGGGAGAGGAAGAGAGGAGAGGAGAGGAGGGGAAAGGAGAGGTGGAGGAGAGGAGAAGGGAGGAGGAGGGGGAGGGAGGGGAAAGGAGAAGAGAAGGGGGGGTTAGAGGGGAGGGGGGAGGAGAGGGGGGAGGGAAAGGAGAGGAGGGAGGGGGGGAGCAGAGGAGAGGAGAGGAGAGGAGAGGAGGGAAAGGGGGAGGGGAGGGGGAGGAGAGGAGAGGAGGAGAGAGAGAGAGAGGTCAATTGTCTGCTGTTTGCTGTTGATCTGGTACTTCTGTCCCCAACCAAGGAGGGTCTACAGCAGCACCTAAATCTTCTGCACAGAGATTCTGTCAGACCTGGGCCCTGAGAGTAAATCTCAGTAAGACAAAAAATAATGGTGTTCCAAAAAGGTCCAAACTCCATCTAGACAGTGTTGCCCTAGAGCACACAAACGATACATACCCGGCCTAAACACCCAGCGCCACAGGTAACTTCCCACAAAGCTGTGAACGATCTGAGAGAAAAGGCAACAAGGGCTTCTACGCCATCAAAAGGCACATAAAATGTGGCATACCAATTAGGATCTGACTAAAAATACTTGAATCAGTTATAGAACCCATTGCCCTTTATGGTTGTGAGGTCTGGGGTCCGCTCACCAACCATAGAATTCACAAAATGGGACGAACAGCAAATCGAGACTCCATGCAGGATTCTGCAAAAGATATCCTCCATGTACAGCGTAAAACACCAAGTAACAAATTAGAGCAGAATTAGGTCGATATCCGCTAATTATCAAAATCCAGAAAAGAGATGCTAAATTCTACAACCACCTAAAAGGAGCGATTCCCAAACCTTCCTTAACAAAGCCATCACCTACAGAGATGAACCTGGAGAAGAGAGTCCCTTAGCAAACTGGTCCTGGGGCTCTGTTTCACAAACACAAACAGACCCCACAGAGCCCCAGGACAGCAACACAATTGGACCCAACCAAATTAACAAAATAACAGAGCACACTACAATGCTATTAGACCCTAAACAGAGAGTACAGTGGCAGAATACCTGACCACTGTGACTGACAAAATGAAGGAAAGTTTTGACTATGTACAAACTCAGTGAGCATAGCCTTGCTATTGAGAAAGGCTGCCGTGATGCAGACCTTCTCAAGAAAAGACACCTTTTCGCCCACTTTAAATGAGGTGGAAACTGAGCTGCACTTCCTAACCTCCTGCCAAATGTATGACCATATTAGAGACACATATTTCCCTCAGATTACACAGATCCACAAAGAATTGGAAAACAAATCAAACATTGATTAACTCCCATATCTACTGGCTTGAAATACCACAGTGTTCCATCACAGCAGCAAGATGTGTGACCTGTTGCCACAAGAAAAGGTCAACCAGTGAAGAACAAACACCATTGTAAATACAACCTATATTTATGTTGATTTATTTTACCTTTTGTACTTTAACTATTTGCACATTGTTATAACACTTTATATAGACTGGCAGACAGACCAGTGTATATAGACATAATATGACATTTGAAATGTCTATATTCTTTTGGAAGCTTTTGTGATGAATCTTTATAGGTCAAGGTCATTACTTTATATAGCCAAGGAAACTTCCTGTTAAATATGTTTATGTATGAAACACGTCTATGAGTACATCACTTCTGGGTCCTTCAACTTTAAAAGTTTCATGTTTTGCCGTTGCTGAACATTTTTTGTTAGGTTTTCATTTTAATCATGAAGTTCACTGTTTACTTGTTGTATGAATACTAATATATCATTTAAAACTATTTACTTAGCATTTTAAGGTATTTCAAGGCACATAATCTTTAACACTTAACATTAAT
>NW_025549443.1:0-32260 GCF_905237065.1 Salmo salar | reverse complement strand
ACCTCTACCTCTGTAAGTCACAGACATGTCATCCTTCCTCTCCTTCTTAAGTCACAGACAAAGTCTTCCTTCCTCTCCCCTCTGTAAGTCACAGACAAGTCATCCTATCTCTACCTCTGTAAGTCACAGGCAAGTCTTCCAACCTCTCACTCTGTAAGTCACAGACCAATCATCCTACGCTCCCTCTGCATGTCACAGACAAGTCCACTACCTCTCCCTCTGTAATCACAGACAAGTCTTCCCACCTCTCCCTCTGTAAGTCACAGACAAGTCTTCCCTACCTCTCCTCTACTCACAGACAACTTTCTTCCAACCTCTCCCCTCTATCAAGTCACACACAAGTCTTCCAACCTCTCCCTCTGTAGGAGTCACAGACAAGTCATCCCTATCTCCTTCTGTAGTCACAGATAGTCATCCTACCTCTGCTTCTAGTCCGGCGGGTCTACCTCCTCTTCTGGAAGTCACACTCTTCCAACCTCTCCCTCTGTAAGTCGCACACAGGTCTTCCAACATGTCTCCCTCTGTAAGTCACAGACAAGTCTCCCAACCTCTCCCTCTGTGAGTCACAGACACGACTTCCTCCTCTCCCACTGTAAGCCACAGACAAATCATCCAACCTCTCTCCCTCTGTAAGTCACAGAACCAAGTCGTCCTACCTTTCCCTCTGAAGTCACAGACAGAGTCTTCCTCTCTCCCTCTGTAAGTCACAGACAAGTCTGAACATCTCCCTCTGTAAGTTACAGACAAGTCTTTCTACCTCTCCCTCTGTAAGTCACAGAAAAGTCATTCTGCTTCTCCCTCTGCTAAGTCACAGATAAGCCATCCTAACCTCTCCCTCTGTAGAGTCACAGACAAGTCCTCGGAACTCTCCCTCTGTAAGTCAACAGACAAGTCTTCAAACCTCTCCCTATAAGTCACAGACAATTTTCCTACCTCTCCCTCTGTCAAGTCAACAGACAACTCTTCCAACCTCTCTCTCCCTGTAAGTCAAACACAAGTCATCATACCTATCCCTCTGTAAGACAAGTCTTCCTCTCTCCCTCTGTAAGTCACAGATAAGTCTTCCAACCTCTCCCTCTGTAAGTCACAGACAAGTCCTCCTACCTCTCCCTCTGTAGGTCACAGACAAGTACTTCTACCACTCCCTCTGTTAGTCACAGACAAGTCTTCCTCTCTCCCCTCTGTAAGTCACAGACAAATCCTCCTACCTCTCCCTTTGTAAGTCACAGACAAGTTTTCCAACATCTCCCTCTGTCACAGACAAGTCATCCCTACCTCTACGTCTGTAAGTCACAGACAAGTCTTCCAACCTCTCCCTCTGTAAGTCACAGACAAGTCTTCCAACCTCTCCCTATAAAAGTCACAGACAAGTCTTCCTACCTCTCCCCTCTGTAAGTCACAGACAAGTCTTCCTACCTCTCCGTCTGTAAGTCACAGACAAAATATCCTACCTCTCCCTCTGTAAGTCACAGACAGGTCTTCCTACCTCTCCCTCTGTAAGTCGGACAAGTGATCATACCTCTCCCTCTGTAAGTCACAGACAAGTCTTCCAACCTCTCCCCCTCTGTAAGTCACAGACAAGTCTTCCAACCTCTCCTTTTGTAAGCCACAGAAGAGTCATCCTACCTCTCCCTCTGTAAGTCACAGACAAGTCATACTACCTCTCCCTCTGTAAGTCACAGACAAGTCTTCCGAACTCTCTCCCTCTGTAAGTCACAGACAAGTCTTACAACCTCTCCCTCTGTAAGCCACAGACAAGTCATCCTACCACTCCCTCTGTTAGTCACAGACAAGTCTTCCTGCCTCTCTTTCTGTAAGTCACAGACAAGTCATACTA
The DNA here is from genome assembly GCF_905237065.1 of Salmo salar. Classification (NCBI taxonomy): domain Eukaryota; kingdom Metazoa; phylum Chordata; class Actinopteri; order Salmoniformes; family Salmonidae; genus Salmo; species Salmo salar. The sequence continues at coordinate 30,423 of NW_025549443.1, read as the reverse complement.
CCTCTCCCTCTGTAAGCTACAGACAAGTCATCCTACCACTCCCTCTGTAAGTCACAGACAAGTCTTCGAACCTTTCCCTCAGTAAGTCACAGACAAGTATTCCAACCTCTCCCTCTGTAAGTCAAAGACAAGTCTTCCAACCTCTCCATATAAAAGTCACAGACAAGTCATCTTACCTCTCCCTCTGTAAGTCACAGACAGGTCTTCCTACCTCTCCCTCTGTAAGTCAGACAAGTGATCATACCTCTCCCTCTGTAAGTCACAGACAAGTCTTCCCACCGCTCCTTTTGTAAGCCACAGAAGAGTCATCCTACCTCTCCCTCTGTAAGTCACAGACAAGTCATACTACCTCTCCCTCTGTAAGTCACAGACAAGTCTTCCGAACTCTCCCTCTGTAAGTCACAGACAAGTCTTACAACCTCTCCCTCTGTAAGCCACAGACAAGTCATCCTACCACTGCCTCTGTTAGTCACAGACAAGTCTTCCTGCCACTCTTTCTGTAAGTCACAGACAAGTCATACTACCTCTCCCTCTGTAAGCTACAGACAAGTCATCCTACCACTCCCTCTGTAAGTCACAGACAAGTCTTCGAACCTTTCCCTCAGTAAGTCACAGACAAGTATTCCAACCTCTCCCTCTGTAAGTCAAAGACAAGTCTTCCAACCCTCTCCATATAAAAGTCACAGACAAGTCATCTTACCTCTCCCTCTGTAAGTCACAGACAAGTCTTCCAACCTCTCCCTCTGTAAGTCACAGACAAGTCTTCCAACCTCTCCTTTTGTAAGCCACAGAAGAGTCATCCTACCTCTCCCTCTGTAACTCACAGACAAGTCATACTACCTCTCCCTCTGTAAGTCACAGACAAGTCTTCCGAACTCTCCCTCTGTAAGTCACAGACAAGTCTTACTACCTCTCCCTCTGTAAGCCTACAGACAAGTCATCCTACCACTCCCTCTGTTAGTCACAGACAAGTCTTCCTGCCTCTCTTTCTGTAAGTCACAGACAAGTCATACTACCTCTCCCTCTGTAAGCTACAGACAAGTCATCCTACCACTCCCTCTGTAAGTCACAGACAAGTCTTCGAACCTTTCCCTCAGTAAGTCACAGACAAGTATTCCAACCTCTCCCCTCTGTAAGTCAAAGACAAGTCTTCCAACCTCTTCATATAAAAAGTCACAGACAAGTCATCTTACCTCTCCCTCTGTAAGTCACAGACAAGTCTTCCAACCTCTCACCTCTGTAAGTCACAGACAAGTCATCTTACCTCTCCCCTCTGTAAGTCACAGACAAATCTTCCAAGCTCTCCCCTCTGTAAGTCAGAGACACGTCTTCCGACATCTCCCTCTGTAAGTCACAGACAAGTCTTCCTTCCTCTCCCTCTGTAGTTCACAAACAAGTATTCCAACCTCTCCTTCTGTAAGTCACAGACAACTGATTCTACTGCTCCCTCTCTAAGTCACAAACAAGTCTTCCAACCCCTCCCTCTGTAAGTCACAGACAAATCATACTACCTCTCCCTTTGTAAGTCACAGACACGTCTTCCAACCTCTCCCTCTGGAAGTCACAGACAATTCATCCTACCTCTCCCTCTGTAAACCACAGACAAGTCTTCCAACCTCTCCCTATAAAAGTCACAGACAAGTCTTCTTACCTCTCCCTCTAAGTCTCAAACAAAATATCCTACATCTCCCTCTGTAAGTCACAGACAAGTGTTCCCACCCCTCCCTCTGTAAGTCACAGACAAGTCATCCTACCTCTCTCTCTGTAAGTCACAGACAAGTCTTCCAACCTCTCTCTCTGTAAGTCACAGACAAGTCTTCCAACCTCTCCCTCTGTAAGTCACAGAGAAGTCTTCCAACCTCTCCCTCTGTAAGTCACAGACAAGGCTTAATAACTCTCCCTCTGTAAGTCACAGACAAGTGATCCTGTCTCTCCCTCTGTAAGTCACAGACAAGTCTATCTACCTCTCCCTCTGTAAGTCACAGACAAGTCATCCTACCTATCCCTTTGTAAGTCACAGACAAGTCTTCCTACCTCTCCCTCTGTAAGTCAGAGACAACTAATCCTACCGATCCCTCGTAAGTCACAGACAAATCATCCAACCTCTCCCCTCTGTAAGTCACAGACATGTCTTCCAACCTCTCCCTCTGTAAGTCACAGACAAGTCTTCCAACCTTTCCCTCTGTAAGTCACAGACAAGTCTTCCAGCCTCTCCCTCTTTATGTCACAGACAAGTCTTCCAACGTCTCTCTCTGTAAGTCACAGGCAAGTCTTCCAACCTCTCCCTCTGAAAGCCACAGACAAGTCATCCTACCTCTCCCTCTATAAGTCACAGACACGTCATCCTACCTCTCCCTTTGTAAGTCACAGACAAGTCTTCCTACCGCTCCTACCGCTCCCACTGTAAGTCACAGACAAATCATCCTACCTCTGCCTCTGTAAGTCAAAGACAAGTCTTCCAAACTCTCCCTCTTTAAGTCACTGACAAGTCTTCCGAACTCGCGCTCTGTAAGTCACAGACAAGTCTTCCAACCTCTCCCTCTGTAAGTCACAGACAAGTCTTCCTACCTCTCTTACTGTAAATCAACGACAAGTCATCCTACCTCTCCCTCTGTAAGTCACAGACAAGTCATACTACCTCTCCCTCTGTAAGCTACAGACAAGTCATCCTACCACTCCCTCTGAAAGTCACAGACAAGTCTTCCAACCTTTCCCTCAGTAAGTCACAGACAAGTCTTCCAACCTCTCCTTCTGTAAGTCAAAGACAAGTCTTCCAACCTCTCCATATAAAAGTCACAGACAAGTCATCTTACCTCTCCCTCTGTAAGTCACAGACAAGTCTTCCAACCTCTCACTCTGCAAGTCACAGACAAGTCTTCCAACCTCTCCCTCTATAAGTCAGAGACACGTCTTCCGACATCTCCCTCTGTAAGTCACAGACAAGTCTTACAACCTCTCCCTCTGTAAGCCACAGACAAGTCATCCTACCACTGCCTCTGTTAGTCACAGACAAGTCTTCCTGCCTCTCTTTCTGTAAGTCACAGACAAGTCATACTACCTCTCCCTCTGTAAGCTACAGACAAGTCATCCTACCACTCCCTCTGTAAGTCACAGACAAGTCTTCGAACCTTTCCCTCAGTAAGTCACAGACAAGTATTCCAACCTCTCCCCTCTGTAAGTCAAAGACAAGTCTTCCAACCTCTTCATATAAAAGTCACAGACAAGTCATCTTACCTCTCCCTCTGTAAGTCACAGACAAGTCTTCCAACCTCTCACTCTGTAAGTCACAGACAAGTCATCTTACCTCTCCCTCTGTAAGTCACAGACAAATCTTCCAAGCTCTCCCTCTGTAAGTCAGAGACACGTCTTCCGACATCTCCCTCTGTAAGTCACAGACAAGTCTTCCTTCCTCTCCCTCTGTAGTTCACAAACAAGTATTCCAACCTCTCCTTCTGTAAGTCACAGACAACTGATTCTACTGCTCCCTCTCTAAGTCACAAACAAGTCTTCCAACCCCTCCCTCTGTAAGTCACAGACAAATCATACTACCTCTCCCTTTGTAAGTCACAGACACGTCTTCCAACCTCTCCCTCTGGAAGTCACAGACAATTCATCCTACCTCTCCCTCTGTAAACCACAGACAAGTCTTCCAACCTCTCCCTATAAAAGTCACAGACAAGTCTTCTTACCTCTCCCTCTAAGTCTCAAACAAAATATCCTACATCTCCCTCTGTAAGTCACAGACAAGTGTTCCTACCCCTCCCTCTGTAAGTCACAGACAAGTCATCCTACCTCTCTCTCTGTAAGTCACAGACAAGTCTTCCAACCTCTCTCTCTGTAAGTCACAGACAAGTCTTCCAACCTCTCCCTCTGTAAGTCACAGAGAAGTCTTCCAACCTCTCCCCTCTGTAAGTCACAGACAAGGCTTAATAACTCTCCCTCTGTAAGTCACAGACAAGTGATCCTGTCTCTCCCTCTGTAAGTCACAGACAAGTCTATCTACCTCTCCCCTCTGTAAGTCACAGACAAGTCATCCTACCTATCCCTTTGTAAGTCACAGACAAGTCTTCCTACCTCTCCCTCTGTAAGTCAGAGACAACTAATCCTACCGATCCCTCGTAAGTCACAGACAAATCATCCAACCTCTCCCTCTGTAAGTCACAGACATGTCTTCCAACCTCTCCCTCTGTAAGTCACAGACAAGTCTTCCAACCTTTCCCTCTGTAAGTCACAGACAAGTCTTCCAGCCTCTCCCTCTTTATGTCACAGACAAGTCTTCCAACGTCTCTCTCTGTAAGTCACAGGCAAGTCTTCCAACCTCTCCCTCTGAAAGCCACAGACAAGTCATCCTACCTCTCCCTCTATAAGTCACAGACACGTCATCCTACCTCTCCCTTTGTAAGTCACAGACAAGTCTTCCTACCGCTCCTACCGCTCCCACTGTAAGTCACAGACAAATCATCCTACCTCTGCCTCTGTAAGTCAAAGACAAGTCTTCCAAACTCTCCCTCTTTAAGTCACTGACAAGTCTTCCGAACTCGCGCTCTGTAAGTCACAGACAAGTCTTCCAACCTCTCCCTCTGTAAGTCACAGACAAGTCTTCCTACCTCTCTTACTGTAAATCAACGACAAGTCATCCTACCTCTCCCTCTGTAAGTCACAGACAAGTCATACTACCTCTCCCTCTGTAAGCTACAGACAAGTCATCCTACCACTCCCTCTGAAAGTCACAGACAAGTCTTCCAACCTTTCCCTCAGTAAGTCACAGACAAGTCTTCCAACCTCTCCTTCTGTAAGTCAAAGACAAGTCTTCCAACCTCTCCATATAAAAGTCACAGACAAGTCATCTTACCTCTCCCTCTGTAAGTCACAGACAAGTCTTCCAACCTCTCACTCTGTAAGTCACAGACAAGTCTTCCAACCTCTCCCCTCTATAAGTCAGAGACACGTCTTCCGACATCTCCCTCTGTAAGTCACAGACAAGTCTTACAACCTCTCCCCTCTGTAAGCCACAGACAAGTCATCCTACCACTGCCTCTGTTAGTCACAGACAAGTCTTCCTGCCTCTCTTTCTGTAAGTCACAGACAAGTCATACTACCTCTCCCTCTGTAAGCTACAGACAAGTCATCCTACCACTCCCTCTGTAAGTCACAGACAAGTCTTCGAACCTTTCCCTCAGTAAGTCACAGACAAGTATTCCAACCTCTCCCTCTGTAAGTCAAAGACAAGTCTTCCAACCTCTCCATATAAAAGTCACAGACAAGTCATCTTACCTCTCCCTCTGTAAGTCACAGACAAGTCTTCCAACCTCTCCCTCTGTAAGTCACAGACAAGTCTTCCAACCTCTCCTTTTGTAAGCCACAGAAGAGTCATCCTACCTCTCCCTCTGTAAGTCACAGACAAGTCATACTACCTCTCCCTCTGTAAGTCACAGACAAGTCTTCCGAACTCTCCCTCTGTAAGTCACAGACAAGTCTTACTACCTCTCCCTCTGTAAGCCACAGACAAGTCATCCTACCACTCCCTCTGTTAGTCACAGACAAGTCTTCCTGCCTCTCTTTCTGTAAGTCACAGACAAGTCATACTACCTCTCCCTCTGTAAGCTACAGACAAGTCATCCTACCACTCCCTCTGTAAGTCACAGACAAGTCTTCGAACCTTTCCCTCAGTAAGTCACAGACAAGTATTCCAACCTCTCCCTCTGTAAGTCAAAGACAAGTCTTCCAACCTCTTCATATAAAAGTCACAGACAAGTCATCTTACCTCTCCCTCTGTAAGTCACAGACAAGTCTTCCAACCTCTCACTCTGTAAGTCACAGACAAGTCTTCCAACCTCTCCCTCTGTAAGTCAGAGACACGTCTTCCGACATCTCCCTCTGTAAGTCACAGACAAGTCTTCCTTCCTCTCCCTCTGTAGTTCACAAACAAGTATTCCAACCTCTCCTTCTGTAAGTCACAGACAACTGATTCTACTGCTCCCTCTCTAAGTCACAAACAAGTCTTCCAACCCCTCCCTCTGTAAGTCACAGACAAATCATACTACCTCTCCCTTTGTAAGTCACAGACACGTCTTCCAACCTCTCCCTCTGGAAGTCACAGACAATTCATCCTACCTCTCCCTCTGTAAACCACAGACAAGTCTTCCAACCTCTCCCTATAAAAGTCACAGACAAGTCTTCTTACCTCTCCCTCTAAGTCTCAAACAAAATATCCTACATCTCCCTCTGTAAGTCACAGACAAGTGTTCCTACCCCTCCCTCTGTAAGTCACAGACAAGTCATCCTACCTCTCTCTCTGTAAGTCACAGACAAGTCTTCCAACCTCTCTCTCTGTAAGTCACAGACAAGTCTTCCAACCTCTCCCTTTGTAAGTCACAGACAAGTCTTCCAACCTCTCCCTCTGTAAGTCACAGACAAGTCTTAATAACTCTCCCTCTGTAAGTCACAGACAAGTGATCCTGTCTCTCCCTCTGTAAGTCACAGACAAGTCTATCTACCTCTCCCTCTGTAAGTCACAGACAAGTCATCCTACCTATCCCTCTGTAAGTCACAGACAAGTCTTCCTACCTCTCCCTCTGTAAGTCAGAGACAACTAATCCTACCGATCCCTCTGTAAGTCACAGACAAATCATCCAACCTCTCCCTCTGTAAGTCACAGACATGTCTTCCAACCTCTCCCTCTGTAAGTCACAGACAAGTCTTCCAACCTTTCCCTCTGTAAGTCACAGACAAGTCTTCCAGCCTCTCCCTCTTTATGTCACAGACAAGTCTTCCAACGTCTCTCTCTGTAAGTCACAGGCAAGTCTTCCAACCTCTCCCTCTGAAAGCCACAGACAAGTCATCCTACCTCTCCCTCTATAAGTCACAGACACGTCATCCTACCTCTCCCTTTGTAAGTCACAGACAAGTCTTCCTACCGCTCCTACCGCTCCCACTGTAAGTCACAGACAAATCATCCTACCTCTGCCTCTGTAAGTCAAAGACAAGTCTTCCAAACTCTCCCTCTTTAAGTCACTGACAAGTCTTCCGAACTCGCGCTCTGTAAGTCACAGACAAGTCTTCCAACCTCTCCCTCTGTAAGTCACAGACAAGTCTTCCTACCTCTCTTACTGTAAATCAACGACAAGTCATCCTACCTCTCCCTCTGTAAGTCACAGACAAGTCATACTACCTCTCCCTCTGTAAGCTACAGACAAGTCATCCTACCACTCCCTCTGAAAGTCACAGACAAGTCTTCCAACCTTTCCCTCAGTAAGTCACAGACAAGTCTTCCAACCTCTCCTTCTGTAAGTCAAAGACAAGTCTTCCAACCTCTCCATATAAAAGTCACAGACAAGTCATCTTACCTCTCCCTCTGTAAGTCACAGACAAGTCTTCCAACCTCTCACTCTGCAAGTCACAGACAAGTCTTCCAACCTCTCCCTCTGTAAGTCAGAGACACGTCTTCTGACATCTCCCTCTGTAAGTCACAGACAAGTCTTCCTTCCTCTCCCTCTGTAGTTCACAAACAAGTATTCCAACCTCTCCTTCTGTAAGTCACAGACAACTGATTTTACTGCTCCCTCTGTAAGTCACAAACAAGTCTTCCAACCCCTCCCTCTGTAAGTCACAGACAAATCATACTACCTCTCCCTTTGTAAGTCACAGACACGTCTTCCAACCTCTCCCTCTGGAAGTCACAGACAATTCATCCTACCTCTCCCTCTGTAAACCACAGACAAGTCTTCCAACCTCTCCCTATAAAAGTCACAGACAAGTCTTAATAACTCTCCCTCTGTAAGTCACAGACAAGTGATCCTGTCTCTCCCTCTGTAAGTCACAGACAAGTCTATCTACCTCTCCCTCTGTAAGTCACAGACAAGTCATCCTACCTATCCCTCTGTAAGTCACAGACAAGTCTTCCTACCTCTCCCTCTGTAAGTCACAGACAAGTCATCCTACCTATCCCTCTGTAAGTCACAGACAAGTCTTCCTACCTCTCCCCTCTGTAAGTCACAGACAACTAATCCTACCGATCCCTCTGTAAGTCACAGACAAATCATCCAACCTCTCCCTCTGTAAGTCACAGACATGTCTTCCAACCTCTCCCTCTGTAAGTCACAGACAAGTCTTCCAACCTTTCCCTCTGTAAGTCACAGACAAGTCTTCCAGCCTCTCCCTCTTTATGTCACAGACACGTCATCCTACCTCTCCCCTTGTAAGTCACAGACAAATCTTCCTACCGCTCCTACCGCTCCCACTGTAAGTCACAGACAAATCATCCTGCCTCTGCCTCTGTAAGTCAAAGACAAGTCTTCCAAACTCTCCCTCTTTAAGTCACAGACAAGTCTTCTGAACTCGCGCTCTGTAAGTCACAGACAAGTCTTCCAACCTCTCCCTCTGTAAGTCACAGACAAGTCATCCTACCTATCCCTCTGTAAGTCACAGACAAGTCTTCCCACCTCTCCCTCTGTAAGTCACAGACAACTAATCCTACCAATCCCTCTGTAAGTCAAAGACAAATCATCCAACCTCTCCCTCTGTAAGTCACAGACATGTCTTCCAACCTCTCCCTCTGTAAGTCACAGACAAGTCTTCCAACCTTTCCCTCTGTAAGTCACAGACAAGTCTTCCAGCCTCTCCCCTCTTTATGTCACAGACAAGTCTTCAAACCTCTCTCTCGGTAAGTCACAGACAAGTCTTCCAACCTCTCCCTCTGTAAGCCACAGACAAGTCATCCTACCTCTCCCTCTATAAGTCACAGACACGTCATCCTACCTCTCCCTTTGTAAGTCACAGACAAATCTTCCTACCGCTCCTACCGCTCCCACTGTAAGTCACAGACAAATCATCCTACCTCTGCCTCTGTATGTCAAAGACAAGTCTTCCAAATTCTCCCTCTTTAAGTCACAGACAAGTCTTCCGAACTCGCGCTCTGTAAGTCACAGACAAGTCTTCCAACCTCTCCCTCTGTAAGTCACAGACAAGTCTTCCTACCTCTCTCTCTGTAAGTCACAGACAAGTCATCCTACCTCTTCTTATGTAAGTCACAGAAAAGTCTTCCAACCTCTCCCTCTGTAAGTCAGAGACACGTCTTCCGACATCTCCCTCTGTAAGTCACAGACAAGTCTTCCTTCCTCTCCCTCTGTAGTTCACAAACAAGTATTCCAACCTCTCCTTCTGTAAGTCACAGACAACTGATTCTACTGCTCCCTCTGTAAGTCACAAACAAGTCTTCCAACCCCTCCCTCTGTAAGTCACAGACAAATCATACTACCTCTCCCTTTGTAAGTCACAGACACGTCTTCCAACCTCTCCCTCTGGAAGTCACAGACAATTCATCCTACCTCTCCCTCTGTAAACCACAGACAAGTCTTCCAACCTCTCCCTATAAAAGTCACAGACAAGTCTTAATAACTCTCCCTCTGTAAGTCACAGACAAGTGATCCTGTCTCTCCCTCTGTAAGTCACAGACAAGTCTATCTACCTCTCCCTCTGTAAGTCACAGACAAGTCATCCTACCTATCCCTCTGTAAGTCACAGACAAGTCTTCCTACCTCTCCCTCTGTAAGTCACAGACAACTAATCCTACCGATCCCTCTGTAAGTCACAGACAAATCATCCAACCTCTCCCTCTGTAAGTCACAGACATGTCTTCCAACCTCTCCCTCTGTAAGTCACAGACAAGTCTTCCAACCTTTCCCTCTGTAAGTCACAGACAAGTCTTCCAGCCTCTCCCTCTTTATGTCACAGACACGTCATCCTACCTCTCCCCTTGTAAGTCACAGACAAATCTTCCTACCGCTCCTACCGCTCCCACTGTAAGTCACAGACAAATCATCCTGCCTCTGCCTCTGTAAGTCAAAGACAAGTCTTCCAAACTCTCCCTCTTTAAGTCACAGACAAGTCTTCTGAACTCGCGCTCTGTAAGTCACAGACAAGTCTTCCAACCTCTCCCACTGTAAGTCACAGACAAGTCATCCTACCTATCCCTCTGTAAGTCACAGACAAGTCTTCCTACCTCTCCCTCTGTAAGTCACAGACAACTAATCCTACCAATCCCTCTGTAAGTCAAAGACAAATCATCCAACCTCTCCCTCTGTAAGTCACAGACATGTCTTCCAACCTCTCCCTCTGTAAGTCACAGACAAGTCTTCCAACCTTTCCCTCTGTAAGTCACAGACAAGTCTTCCAGCCTCTCCCTCTTTATGTCTCAGACAAGTCTTCAAACCTCTCTCTCGGTAAGTCACAGACAAGTCTTCCAACCTCTCCCTCTGTAAGCCACAGACAAGTCATCCTACCTCTCCCTCTATAAGTCACAGACACGTCATCCTACCTCTCCCTTTGTAAGTCACAGACAAATCTTCCTACCGCTCCTACCGCTCCCACTGTAAGTCACAGACAAATCATCCTACCTCTGCCTCTGTAAGTCAAAGACAAGTCTTCCAAATTCTCCCTCTTTAAGTCACAGACAAGTCTTCCGAACTCGCGCTCTGTAAGTCACAGACAAGTCTTCCAACCTCTCCCTCTGTAAGTCACAGACAAGTCTTCCTACCTCTCTCTCTGTAAGTCACAGACAAGTCATCCTACCTCTTCTTATGTAAGTCACAGAAAAGTCTTCCAACCTCTTACTGTGTAAGTCACAGACAAGTCTGCCTACCTCTCGCTCTGTAAGTCACAGACAAGTCAGCCTACCTCTCCCTCTGTAAGTCACAGACAAGTCTTCCAACCTCTCCCTCTGTAAGCCACAGACAAGTCATCCTACCTCTACCTCTGTAAGTCACAGAAAAGTCTTCTTTCCTCTCCCTCTGTAAGTCACAAACAAGTCTTCCTTCCTCTCCCTCTGTAAGTCACAGACAACTGATCCTACCGCTCCCTCTGCATGTCACAGACAAGTCATACTACCTTTCCCTTTATAAGTCACAGACAAGTCTTCAAACCTCACCCTCTGTAAGTCACAGACAAGTCTTCCAACCTTTCCCTCTGTAAGTCACAGACAAGTCTTCCAACCTCACCCTCTGTAAGTCACAGACACGTCTTCCAACCTCTACCTCTGTAAGTCACAGACAAGTCTTCCAACCTCTCCCTCTGTAAGCCACAGACAAGTCATCCTACCTCTACCTCTGTAAGTCACAGAAAAGTCTTCTTTCCTCTCCCTCTGTAAGTCACAAACAAGTCTTCCTTCCTCTCCCTCTGTAAGTCACAGACAACTGATCCTACCGCTCCCTCTGCATGTCACAGACAAGTCATACTACCTCTCCCTTTATAAGTCACAGACAAGTCTTCAAAACTCACCCTCTGTAAGTCACAGACAAGTCTTCCAACCTTTCCCTCTGTAAGTCACAGACAAGTCTTCCAACCTCACCCTCTGTAAGTCACAGACACGTCTTCCAACCTCTACCTCTGTAAGTCACAGACATGTCATCCTACCTCTCCTTCTGTAAGTCACAGACAAGTCTTCCAACCTCTCCCTCTGTAAGTCACAGACAAGTCTTCCTACCTCTCCCTCTGGAAGTCACAGACAACTCTTCCAACCTCTCCCTCTGTAAGTCACACACAAGTCTTCCAACCTCTCCCTCTGTATGTCACAGACAAGTCATCCTACCTCTCCTTCTGTAAGTGACAGACAAGTCATCCTACCTCTGCCTCTAAGTCACAGACAAGTCTTCCTACCTCTCCCGCTTGAAGTCACAGACAACTCTTCCAACCTCTCCCTCTGTAAGTCACAGACAAGTCTTCCTACCTCTCCCTCTGTAAGTCACAGACAACTAATCCTACCGATCCCTCTGTAAGTCACAGACAAGTCTTCCAACCTTTCCTTCTGTAAGTCACAGAAAAGTCTTCAAACCTCTCCCTCTGAAAATCACAGACACGTCTTCCAACATCTCCCTCTGTAAGTCACAGAGAAGTCTTCCAACCTCTCCCTCTGTAAGCCACAGACAAGTCATCCTACCTCTCCCTCTATAAGTCACAGACACGTCATCCTACCTCTCCCTTTGTAAGTCACAGACAAATCTTCCTACCGCTCCTACCGCTCCCACTGTAAGTCACAGACAAATCATCCTACCTCTTCCTCTGTAAGTCAAAGACAAGTCTTCCAAATTCTCCCTCTTTAAGTCACAGACAAGTCTTCCGAACTCGCGCTCTGTAAGTCACAGACAAGTCTACCAACCTCTCCCTCTGTAAGTCACAGACAAGTCTTCCTACCTCTCTCTCTGTAAGTCACAGACAAGTCATCCTACCTCTTCTTATGTAAGTCACAGAAAAGTCTTCCAACCTCTTACTGTGTAAGTCACAGACAAGTCTTCCTACCTCTCGCTCTGTAAGTCACAGACAAGTCATCCTACCTCTCCCTCTGTAAGTCACAGACAAGTCTTCCAACCTCTCCCTCTGTAAGCCACAGACAAGTCTTCTTTCCTCTCCCTCTGTAAGTCACAAACAAGTCTTCCTTCCTCTCCCTCTGTAAGTCACAGACAACTGATCCTACCGCTCCCTCTGCATGTCACAGACAAGTCATACTACCTCTCCCTTTATAAGTCACAGACAAGTCTTCAAACCTCACCCTCTGTAAGTCACAGACAAGTCTTCCAACCTTTCCCTCTGTAAGTCACAGACAAGTCTTCCAACCTCTCCCTCTGTAAGTCACAGACACGTCTTCCAACCTCTACCTCTGTAAGTCACAGACATGTCATCCTTCCTCTCCTTCTGTAAGTCACAGACAAGTCTTCCTTCCTCTCCCTCTGTAAGTCACAGACAAGTCATCCTATCTCTACCTCTGTAAGTCACAGGCAAGTCTTCCAACCTCTCACTCTGTAAGTCACAGACAAATCATCCTACCGCTCCCTCTGCATGTCACAGACAAGTCACACTACCTCTCCCTCTGTAAGTCACAGACAAGTCTTCCAACCTCTCCCTCTGTAAGTCACAGACAAGTCTTCCTACCTCTCCCTCTGGAAGTCACAGACAACTCTTCCAACCTCTCCCTCTGTAAGTCACACACAAGTCTTCCAACCTCTCCCTCTGTAAGTCACAGACAAGTCATCCTACCTCTCCTTCTGTAAGTCACAGATAAGTCATCCTACCTCTGCCTCTAAGTCACAGACAAGTCTTCCTACCTCTCCCTCTGGAAGTCACAGACAACTCTTCCAACCTCTCCCTCTGTAAGTCACACACAGGTCTTCCAACATCTCCCTCTGTAAGTCACAGACAAGTCTCCCAACCTCTCCCTCTGTAAGTCACATACAACTCATCCTACCTCTCCTTCTGTAAGTCATAGACAAGTCATCTTACCTCTCCCTCTGTAAGTCACAGACACGACTTCCTACCTCTCCCACTGTAAGCCACAGACAAATCATCCAACCTCTCCCTCTGTAAGTCACAGACAAGTCGTCCTACCTCTCCCTCTGGAAGTCACAGACGAGTCTTCCTCTCTCCCTCTGTAAGTCACAGACAAGTCTACGAACATCTCCCTCTGTAAGTTACAGACAAGTCTTTCTACCTCTCCCTCTGTAAGTCACAGAAAAGTCATTCTACTTCTCCCTCTGTAAGTCACAGACAAGCCATCCTAACCTCTCCCTCTGTAAGTCACAGACAAGTCCTCCGAACTCTCCCTCTGTAAGTCACAGACAAGTCTTCAAACCTCTCCCTATGTAAGTCACAGACAAGTTTTCCTACCTCTCCCTCTGTAAGTCACAGACAACTCTTCCAACCTCTCCCTCTGTAAGTCAAACACAAGTCATCATACCTATCCCTCTGTAAGACAAGTCTTCCTCTCTCCCTCTGTAAGTCACAGATAAGTCTTCCAACCTCTCCCTCTGTAAGCCACAGACAAGTCATCCTACCTCTACCTCTGTAAGTCACAGAAAAGTATTCTTTCCTCTCCCTCTGTAAGTCACAAACAAGTCTTCCTTCCTCTCCCTCTGTAAGTCACAGACAACTGATCCTACCGCTCCCTCTGCATGTCACAGACAAGTCATACTACCTCTCCCTTTATAAGTCACAGACAAGTCTTCCAACCTCACCCTCTGTAAGTCACAGACATGTCTTCCAACCTTTCCCTCTGTAAGTCACAGACAAGTCTTCCAACCTCTCCCTCTGTATGTCACAGACACGTCTTCCAACCTCTCCCTCTGTAAGTCACAGACAAGTCATCCTATCTCTACCTCTGTAAGTCACAGGCAAGTCTTCCAACCTCTCACTCTGTTAGTCACAGACAAATCATCCTACCGCTCCCTCTGCATGTCACAGACAAGTCATCCTACCTCTCCCTCTGTAAGTCACAGACAAGTCTTCCAACCTCTCACTCTGTAAGTCACAGACAAATCATCCTACCTCTCCTTCTGTAAGTCACAGACAAGTCTTCCAACCTCTCCCTCTGTAAGTCACAGACAAGTCATCCTACCTCTCCCTCTGTAAGTCACAGACAAGTCATCCTACCTATGCATCTGTAAGTCACAGACAAGTCATCCTTCCTCTCCCTATGTAAGTCACAGACAAGTCTTCCAACCTCTCACTCTGTAACTCACAGACAACTAATCCTACCGATCCCTCAGTAAGTCACAGACAAGTCTTCCGAACTCTCCCTCTGTAAGTCACAGACAAGTGATCCTGTCTCTCCCTCTATAAGTCACTGACAAGTCTATCTACCTCTCCCTCTGTAAGTCACAGACAAGTCTTACAACCTCTCCCTCTGTAAACCACAGACGAGTAATCCTACCTCTCCCTCTGTAAGTCACACACAAGTCATCCTACCTCTCCCTCTGTAAGTCACAGACAAGTCTTCCTACCTCTCCCTCTGTTAGTCACAGACAAGTCTTCCTCTCTCCCTCTGTAAGTCACAGACAAATCCTCCTACCCCTCCCTCTGTAGGTCACAGACAAGTATTCCAACCTCTCCCTTTGTAAGTCACAGACAAGTTTTCCAACATCTCCCTCTGTATGTCACAGACAAGTCATCCTACCTCTACGTCTGTAAGTCACAGACAAGTCTTCCAACCTCTCCCTCTGTAAGTCACAGACAAGTCTTCCAACCTCTCCATATAAAAGTCACAGACAAGTCTTCCTACCTCTCCCTCTGTAAGTCACAGACAAAATATCCTACCTCTCCCTCTGTAAGTCACAGACAGGTCTTCCTACCTCTCCCTCTGTAAGTCACAGACAAGTCTTCTAACCTCTCCCTCTGTAAGTCACAGACAAGTCTTCCAACCTCTCCTTTTGTAAGCCACAGAAGAGTCATCCTACCTCTCCCTCTGTAAGTCACAGACAAGTCATACTACCTCTCGCTCTGTAAATCACGGACAAGTCTTCCAGCCTCTCACTCTGTAAGTCACAGACAAGTCATCCTATCTCTACCTCTGTAAGTCACAGACAAGTATTCCAACCTCTCCCTCTGTAAGTCACAGACAAATCATCCTACCGCTCCCTCTGCATGTCACAGACAAGTCATCGTACCTCTCCCTCTGTAAGTCACAGACAAGTCTTCTTACCTCTCTCTCTGTAAGTCACAGACAAGTCACCCTACCTCTTCCTATGTAAGGGAAACCCCCCTGATTTGGACAAAATAATATGGGAACATATTGGCATAGCACGAATCATACACACAATTTTAAATACCACCGAAAGCGGTCCATCTCCGTGCAAATCATATGGCAATTTTCCGATGGCAATTGCCAATTGTAACACCCCAAATTTCCTTTAGATGGTGAGTGCGCTCCACCGTGGATTTTCATACAGCAAATGATACCCAAGTCTACACCCAAGGGTCAGATTTTGATAATATTATTTTTTTTGTTGAAAACTTATCAACCCTTAAAAAAGTGGTTTCTGGACCGTTTTTCGAATTTTTTTCGATTGTTATGTCAATTACACATGTATAAAAGCTGTATGAACATGCTTATGACGTTTTTTATTGACGTAGTTTTTTGGGTTGCTTTTGCTTGTGCACAAGGCATATGTTTTGTGCATTTTGAATATGATTTCATAGGAAAAAAGTGACCTTTTTTGTCTTTTTTTTGCAAAATGACATGTCCAATGCTTTTTTTTGTCAATTATGAAAGTATTGAATGTGCCAAATCACAGCAAATACCCAATAGATGGCTAGAGCTCTCCGCTGTGAATGTTCATATTGCAAATGTAACACAATTCAAGACCCAAGAGTCAAATTTGGAAAAATGACATATTTTTTGAAAACTTTTCAACCCCTTAAAAAGTGGTTTCTGGACCGTTTTTCGAAAAAAAATTGATTGTTATGTCAATTACACATGTATAAGAGCTGTATGAACATGCTAATGACGTTTTTTTTACGTCGTTTTTGGGTTGCTTTTGCTTGTGCACAAGGCATATGTTTGTGCATTTTGAATATGATTTCATAGGAAAAAAGTGACATTTCTTTTTCTTTTTTTTGCAAAATGACATGTCCAATGCTTTTTTTTGTCAATTATGAAAGTATTGAATGTGCCAAATCACAGCAAATATCCAATAGATGGCTAGAGCTCTCCGCTGTGAATTTTCATATTGCAAATGTAACACAATTCAAGACCCAAGAGTCAAATTTTGAAAAAATGACAAAACTTTTCAACCCCTTAAAGAGTGGTTTCTGGACCGTTTTTATGTTTCGATTTTTATGTCAATTACACATGTATAAGAGCTGTATGGACATACATTTGACATATTTTATTGACATAATTTTTTGGGTTGTTTTTGCTTGTGCATAAGGCATATGTTTTGTGCATTTGGAATATGATTTCATAGGAAGTTAAAAGTGACAGTCTACTTGTCATGTATGATGAGGGAGAAGTGGGACTCTGTTGCTTTAAACATTTTTAACGAATTTGACATGCTCAGAATGCATAATTGACTGGCCCGATGATCTCGGGATGGCCGTGCAGTGACTGTGGTTCCTCTCCATCGCTCGTTGTGTTGATTTCATCATGTCAACTTTGGTGATATTTTTGCTGTTGAATCATATTGCAAATGCGCGTTACGTTTGCAGTATAGCGCGTTACGTTTGCAATATGATTCAATGGGCATTTAGCATCACGAATTTAGGCATGCTCAAAAATACTGCAGAAATGCATAATTGACTGTCCCGATGATCTCGGTATGGCCGGACAGTGACTGTGGTTCCTCTCCATGGCTTGATGGTGACATGAGAGAAGTGGGACTGTAGTTTTTTTTGCGATTTTTTTGAAAAATGTCCAAAATGACTTCTCCCTCATCATACATGACAAGTAGACTGTCTGCATTGATTCATGGCTTAACATAGGGCTATATATCATTTGGGCAGTATAAATGCCATTTGGACTATGGTTCACTGACTTTTGGGTTTGGAAACCGACTTCCTATGATCGTACATGGCAAACGGACAAACATCCTGATTTGGCACATTCAATACTTTCATACACGTATAATTGACAAAAAGAATTGGACATTTCATTTGCACATTTCTAATGGCATTTGGCAAAAAAAAAAAAAATATGTCACTTTTGACTTCCTATGAAATCATATTTCAAATGCACAAATCATATGCCTTATGCACAAGCAAATATGTCACTTTTGACTTCCTATGAAATCATATTCCAAATGCACAAAACATATGCCTTATGCACAAGCAAATATGTCACTTTTAACTTCCTATGAAATCATATTCCAAATGCACAAAACATATGCCTTATGCACAAGCAAAAACAACCCAAAAAATGGAAGGTGCTCCCTACCCAACCGTGGACCCCTTGCACCGCCCTAAAGGCATTTAAAACCCTTCTAAAAATGAATCCTGGTAACCCATTTCGGATGGGCACTGATGGAAGGTGCTCCCTACCCAACCGTGGACCCCTTGCACCGCCCTAAAGGCATTTAAAACCCTTCTAAAAATGAATCCTGGTAACCCATTTCGGGTCACCATGTGCACGGATGCGCATTTGCAATATGTTTCAATGGGCCTCAACATCACGAATTTGGCATGCTCAAAAACCCTGCAGAAATGCATAATTGACTGTCCCAATGAACTGGGGATGGCCGTGCAGTGACTGTGGTTCCTCTCTATCGCTCATTGTGTTGATTTCATCATGTCAACTTTGGTGATATTTTTTGCTGTTGAATCATATTGCAAATGCACGTTACGTTTGCAATATTGCGCGTTACGTTTGCAATATGATTCATCATGTCAACTTTGGTGATATTTTTGCTGTTGAATCATATTGCAAATGCACGTTACATTTGCAATATTGCGCGTTACGTTTGCAATATGATTCAATGGGCATTTAGCATCACGAATTTAGGCATGCTCAAAAATACTGCAGAAATGCATAATTGACTGGCCCGATGAACTCGGGATGGCCGGGCAGTGACTGTGGTTCCTCTCCATTGCTCGTCACCCAGCAGTCAGTGTCCATCAGTCAATTAGATGTCATTCTGACACCAAACTGATACCATCTGACACCAAATACACTTTTTCCAACTCATATAGAAGCCAACTGTCACATATGTCAGAGAAGGCCCATAATTCACATTGCTTTCAATTTTAACCATAAAAAAACATAAAACACATAGTTACGTTATAGCTGCGGGTCCAGCTCTGACAATATGTGTAGGCCTATGTGAGGCGACCCCGAATCCCAAGTTTCGGCTCGATAGGTCATTCGGTGCCCGAGCAATGGCCTTAATTGGTGCTGAAAATCCACTTTTTCAGGGCGTTACTACGGGGTCCCTGAATGAGCTATCGGACAGAGACATTGGGGTCCGTCTCTATGGGCCGAGGCGGTTTCAATGCACCTAGTCTTGCGACTCTGGGACATTTCTACATGTCGCCTTGTCCGTGATATTCAAAATGAATTGAACATATTGCAAATTCACAAGGTGGTTTCTCGGTCTGAGAACCTTCTAGAGCCACATAAATCACCGTGCACTATCGACTTGAGCTCTAGAACAGGTTTCTAAAATTTCAGAGCTCTAGGTCTGACGGTTCTTGAATCGTTTGAACGAAAATAACTATTGAAGGCCGTATAAGCCTCTAAGCCCCACACTATGTCCCTATGGCCAAATTGTGTGTGTGTGTTTTAGTTTTTTTTGCAAAAAGAATAGACACACGTTGTCTTTGGGGTAGGCATATACAGAATCCTGAATATGAAGTCTCTACCTTAAGAATTGACTGAATGACAGATGGTTGAGTTGCGTGATTTTCACAATGTGCAGGTTATATGACAATAGCTCTAGGCTGTTTTTAACCACTTTCGGTTGTCACAGGAAGCTCTTGCTCGACACACGTTGTCTTTGGGGTAGACATAAACAGAATCCTGAATATGAAGTCTCTACCTTAAGAATTGACTGAATGACAGATGGTTGAGTTGTGTGATTTTCACTATGTGCAGGTGGCCATATGACAATAGCTTTAGGCTGTTTTTAACATCTTCCGGTTGTCACAGGAAGCTCTTACTCAACACACGTTGTCTTTGGGGTAGACATAAACAGAATCCTGAATATGAAGTCTCTACCTTAAGAATTGACTGAATGACACATGGTTGAGTTGCGTGATTTTCACTATCTGCAGGTTGCTTATATGACAATAGCTCTAGGGTGATTTTAACAACTTCTGGTTGCTCCAGGAACCTTAGAATCGACACAGGTAGACCTCACAGTAGCCTGATGGATTGTTATAGAAGACAGGTTCATAAGGCATTCATAACCCACATAGACTTCAGGTTGAATTTAGGAGAATTGTCAATGTATTCCTATGGGGAGAGAAGTCATTGCACACTTTTTGATCTAAACACCTTTTTACTGTGAAGGGTTAATGCCACAGTGTCAAGGTTAGGCTTGCACAGATCGGGAGGACCTCAGGAACGCTCCTGAGGTTGAATTGTACTTCTAACCCTAACGGTTCTCTCACTGTCACCCAAAAGCACTTGACATATTGGTGCAGGCATCATTTTGGGCCTAGTTTTCTCACGGTCGCTGCGCTCAGACCGAGCAAGCTACGGTCAAGCCGGGGCGTCTCATTGAACTCGGCACAGCCTAGAGATAATGGTAATGCCATTGCAGGCTCTTTGTGTCTTTAAGCACCGCACTGTGTCACTCCGTCCTTGCTGTGTGTGTGTGTGAGAGAACTTTTCTTTGACATCTGATGGGATAAATGACTGATTTACAGTTCATGAGGGTTGCCTAGTCACACATATGAAGTTGTGGAAAGATCTGACCTTTTTAACCCTTCAAAACAGCCCCTATGACACCATTTTAAGGCACTTCTGGTTGACACAGGAATCTGAACGTTAGGCTCTTATAGAATATTGAGTTTTAAGTATTTTTAAGAACTGACTTATTTACAGAGGGTTGAACAAGTGTGTGATGTTTCAAAAAATCACAGAAAATCACAGAAATCTCGCAGAGCTCCAAAACCCGCCTTAACGGACTCATCTGAACACGCTGCAACTGGATATGTAACTTTTTTGAAAAAAAACCCTCCTATTGTTGAATATCACCAATGTGTCATTGTACAATTTCTCTGAAATGAACATTGGTAAATGCATGGTTCCTTTTCTCCTGACACCGTAGGCTCATGTAGTTTGATGTGAAGCGGTCAAATCAGCACTCTATTTTCCTGTTTGACTTTCAATCCCAGAAAAATAGCCTTAACTCGAAAAGCGTCGGGGCCTCGACTCCATCCTGTTCGGGGCCAACTGCCCATTATGCCAAACCCACGCAGACCGAGTTTCGTCTTCGAATTCTTTTCCGTTTAGGAGAAAAAGCTGTGTCGTGATTGGTGATATATGTTACGTTTGCAATATGATTCCATTCGCCCTCCCGTGGAATAATCCGGAACTGCAAAGAAATGACCAAAATGTGAACATTTTATTAAACGGAAACAGAAGGTCCGAGAGACTCCGTTCGATGACTTCCTGGAAGATCCGGCCCCTGTAAGCGGCCGGACGCTCGTCTCGCGGATTTATTGGACGTAGTCGGACGTCCTAGTAAGGGAGCGTACATTTGCAATATGGACTTTCTCACTACCCATATGGCTAGCGCACCAGAGTTCCCTTCATGTATGTAAGTCACAGACAAGTCTTCCTACCTCTCCCTCTGTAAGTCACAGACAATTCTTCCACCCTCTCCCTCTGTAAGTCAAAGAAAAGTCTTTCCACCTCTCCCTATGTAAGTCACAGACAAGTCTTACGAACTCTCCCTCTGTAAGTCACAGATAAGTCTTCCTACCTCTCCCCTCTGTAAGTCACAAACAAGTGATCCTGTCTCTCCCTCTGTAAGTCACATACAAGTCTATCTACCTCTCCCTCTGTAAGTCACAGACAAGTCATCCTACGTATCCCTCTGTAAGTCACAGACAAGTCTTCCAACCCCTCCCTCTGTCAGTCACAGACAAGTCTTCCTACGTATCCCTCTGTAAGTCACAGACAAGTCTTCCAACCCCTCCCTCTGTCAGTCACAGACAAGTCTTCCTACCTCTACCTCTGTAAATCAAAGACAAGAATTCCAACCCCTCCCTCTATTAGTCACAGACAAGTCTTCCTACCTCTCCCTCTGTAAGTCACAGACAAATCATCCTACCTCTCCCTCTGTAAGTCACAGTCATATCTTCCGAACTCTCCCTCTGTAAGACACAGACATGTCTTCCAACCTCTCCCTATGAAAGTCACAGGCAAGTTTTCCAACCCCTCCCTCTGTAAGTCACAGACAAGTCATCCTACCATTCCCTCTGTAAGTCACAGACAAGTCATCCTACCTCTGCATCTGTAAGTCACAGACAAGTCAATCTACCTCTCCCTCTGTGAGTGACAGACAAGTCTTCCAACCTCTCACTCTGTAAGTCACAGACAAGTCTTCCAACCTCTCCCTGTGTAAGTCACAGACAATTCTTCCAACTTCTCCTTCTGTAAGTCACAGACTAGTCTTCCAACCTCTCCCTCTGTAAGTCACAGACAAGTCATCCTACCTCTCCCCCTGTAGGTCACAGACAAGTCTTCGAACCTCTCACTCTGTAAGTCACAGGCAAGTCATCCTACCTCTCCCCTCTGTAAGTCACAGACAAGTCTTCCAACTTCTCCCTCTGTAAGTCACAGACAAGTCTTCCAGCCTCTCCCTCTTTAAGTCATAGACAAGTCTTCCAACCTCTCTCCGTAAGTCACATTCATGTCTTCTGAACTCTCCCTCTGCAAGACACAGACAAGTCTTCCAACCTCTCCCCTCTGTAAGTCACAGACAAGTCATCCTACCTCTCCCTCTGTAAGTCACAGACAAGTCATCCTACGTCTGCATCTGTAAGTCACAGACAAGTCTTCCAACCTCTCACTCTGTAAGTCACAGACAAATCATCCTACCGCTCCCTCTGCATGTCACAGACATGTCTTCCAACTTCTCCCTCTTTAAGTCACAGACAACTCTTCTTTCCTCTCCCTCTGTAAGTCACAAACAAGTCTTCCTTCCTCTCCCTCTGTAAGTCACATACAACTGATCCTACCGCTCCCTCTGCATGTCACAGACAAGTCATACTACCTCTCCCTTTGTAAGTCACAGACAAGTCTTCAAACCTCACCCTCTGTAAGTCACAGACAAGTCTTCCAACCTATCCCTCATTAAGTAACAGAGAAGTCTTCCAACCTCTCCCTCTGAAAGTCACAGACAAGTCATACTACCTCTCCCTCTGTAAGTCACAGACAAGTCTTCTTCCTCTCCCTCTAAGTCACAAACAAGTGTTCCTACCTCTCCCTCTGTAAGTCACAGACAAGTCATCCTATCTCTCCCTCTGTAAGTCACAGACATGTCTTCTAACTTCTCCCTCTTTAGGTCACAGACAAGTCTTCTTTCCTCTCCCTCTGTAAGTCACAAGCAAGTCTTCCTACCTCTCCCTTTGTAAGTCACAGACAAGTCTTCCAACCTCTCCCTCTGTAAGTCACAAACAAGTGATCCTGTCTCTCCCTCTGTAAGTCACAGACAAGTATATCTACCTCTCCCTCTGTAAGTCACAGACAAGTCTTCCTACCTGTCCCTCTGTAAGTCACAGACAAGTATTCCAACCCCTCCCTCTGTAAGTCACAGACAAGTCTTCCTACCTCTCACTCTGTAAGTCACAGACAAATCATCCTACCTCTCCCTCTGTAAGTCACAGACAAGTCTTCCAATCTCTCCCTCTGTAAGTCACATACAAGTCTTCCAACCTCTCCCTCTGTAAGTCACATCATGTCTTCTGACCTCTCCCTCTGTAGGACACAGACAAGTCTTCCAACCTCTCCCTCTGTAAGTCACAGACAAGTGATCCTACCGCTCCCTTTGAAATGTCACAGAACAATCATCCTTCCTCTCCCTCTGTAAGTCACAGACAAGTCATCCTACCGCTCCCTCTGTAAGTCATAGACAAATCATACTACCTCTCGTTCTGTAAGTCACAGGCAAGTCTTTCTACATCTCCCTATGTCAATCACAGACAAGTCTTCCAACCTCTCCCTATGTAAGTCACAGACAAGTCTTCCTACCTGTCCCTCTGTAAGTCACAGACAAGTATTCCAACCCCTCCCTCTGTAAGTCACAGACAAGTCTTCCTACCTCTCACTCTGTAAGTCACAGACAAATCATCCTACCTCTCCCTCTGTAAGTCACAGACAAGTCTTCCGAACTTTCCCTCTGTAAGACACAGACAAGTCTTCCAAACACTCCCTATGTAAGTCACAGACAAGTCATCCTACCTCTCCCTCTGTTAGTCACAGACAAGTCTTCCAACCTCTCACTCTGTAAGTCACAGACAAGTCATCCTATCTCTACCTCTGTAAGTCACAGACACGTCTTCCAACTTCTCCCTCTTTAAGTCACAGACAAGTCTTCTTTCCTCTCCCTCTGTAAGTCACAAACAAGTCTTCCTTCCTCTCCCTCTGTAAGTCACAGACAAGCCATGCTATCTCTCCCTCTGTAAGTCACAGACAAGTCTTCCATCTTTTCCCTCTTTAAGTCACAGACAAGTCTTCTTTCCTCTCCCTCTGTAAGTCACAAGCAAGTCTTCCTACCTCTCCCTTTGTAAGTCACAGACAAGTCTTCCTACCTCTCCCTCTGTAAGTCACAGACAAGTCTTCCTACCTCTCCCTCTCTAAGTGACAGACAAGACTTCAAACCTCTCCCTCGGTAAGTCACAGAAAGTCTTCCAACCTCTCCCTCTGTAAGTCACAGACACGTCTTCCTACCTCTCCCTATAAAAGTCACAGACAAGTCATCCTACCTCTCCCTCTGTAAGTCACAGACAAGTCTTACGAACTCTCCCTCTGTAAGTCACAGACAAGTCTTCCGAAATCTCCCTCTGTAAGTCACAAACAAGTGTTCCTGTTCTCCCTCTGTAAGTCACAGACAAGTCTTCCTACCTCTACCTCTGTAAATCAAAGACAAGAATTCCAACCCCTCCCTCTATTAGTCACAGACAAGTCTTCCTACCTCTCCTCTGTAAGTCACAGACAAATCATCCTACCTCTCCCTCTGTAAGTCACAGTCATATCTTACGAACTCTCCCTCTGTAAGACACAGACATGTCTTCCAACCTCTCCCCTATGAAAGTCACAGACAAGTTTTCCAACCCCCTCCCTCTGTAAGTCACAGACAAGTCATCCTACTGCTCCCTCTGTAAGTCACAGACAAGTATTCCAACCCCCCTCCCTCTGTAAGTCACAGACAAGTCTTCCTACCTCTCACTCTGTAAGTCACAGACAAATCATCCTACCTCTCCCTCTGTAAGTCACAGACAATTCTTCCGAACTTTCCCTCTGTAAGACACAGACAAGTCTTCCAACCTCTCCCTATGTAAGTCACAGACAAGTCATCCTACCTCACCCTCTGTAAGTCACAGACAAGTCTTCCAACCTATCCCTCATTAAGTCACAGACAAGTCTTCCTACCTCTCTCCCTCTGTAAGTCACAGAAAACGAATCCTACGATCCATGTGTAAGTCACAGACAAATCATCCAACCTCTCCCTCTGTAAGTCACAGACAAGTCTTCCAACCTCTCCCTATTTAAGTCACAGACAAGTCATCCTACCTCTCCCTCTGTAAGTCACAGACAAGTCTTCCAACCTCTCACTCTGTAAGTCACAAACAAGTCATCCTATCTCTACCTCTGTAAGTCACAGACACGTCTTCCAACTTCTCCCTCTTTAAGTCACAGACAAGTCTTCTTTCCTCTCCCTCTGTAAGTCACAAACAAGTCTTCCTACCTCTCCCTTGTAAGTCACAGACAAGTCTTCCTACCTCTCCATCTCTAAGTCACAGACAAGTCTTCCTACCTCTCCCTCTGTAAGTGACATACAAGACTTCAAACCTCTCCCTCGATAAGTCACAGAAATTTTCCAACCTCTCCCTCTGTAAGTCACAGACATGTCTTCCAACCTCTCCCTATAAAAGTCACAGACAAGTCTTCCTACTCTCCCTCTGTAAGTGACATACAAGACTTCCAACCTCTCCCTTTGTAAGTCACAGACAAGTCATCCTACCTCTCCCTCTCTGTAAGTCACAAACAAGTGATCCTGTCTCTCCCTCTGTAAGTCACAGACAAGTATATCTACCTCTCCCTCTGTAAGTCACAGACAAGTCTTCCAACCTCTCCTTCTGTAAGTCACAGACTAGTCTTCCAACCTCTCCCTCTTTAAGTTACAGACAAGTCTTCCAACCTCTCCCTCTGTAAGCCACAGACAAGTCATCCTTCCTCTCTCCTCTGTAAGTCACAGACACGTCTTCCTTTATCTCCCCTCTGTAAGTCACAGACAAGTCATCCTACCTCTCCCTCTGTAGGTCACAGACATGTCTTCCAACCTCTCACTCTGTAAGTCACAGACAAGTCTTCCAACCTCTCCCTCTGTAAGTCACAGGCAATTCTTCCACCATCTCCTCAGTAAGACACAGAAAGTCTTCCAACCCTCTCCCTATGTAAGTCTCAGATAAGTCTTCCTACCTCCCTCTGTAAGTCACAGACAAGTCTACCAACCCCTCCCACTCTGTAAGTCACAGAAAAGTCTTCCAACCTCTCCCCTCTGAAAACCACAGACACGTCTTCCAACATCTCCTCTGTAAGTCACAGACAAGTCTTCCTTGCTTTCCTCTGTAAGTCACAAACAAGTCCCACCTACCTCTCCCTCTGTAAGTCACAGACAACTGATACTAACGCTCCCTCTGCAAGTCACAGACAATTCTTCTACCTCTCTCTTTGTAAGTCACAGACAAGTCATCCTCACCGCTCTCTCTGTAAGTCACAAGCAAGTCTTCCTACCTCTCCCTATGTCAATCACAGACAAGTCTTCCAACCTCTCCCTCTATAAGTCACAGACAAGTATTCCAACCCCTCCTTCTGTAAGTCACAGACAAGTCTTCCAACCTCTCACTCTGTAAGTCACAGACAAGTCATCCTACCTCTCCCTGTGTAAGTCACAGACAATTCTTCCACCCTCTCCCTCTGTAAGTCACAGGCAAGTCTTCCCACCTCTCCCTCTAAGTCACAGACAAATCATCCTACCTCTCCCTCTGCTAAGTCATAGACAAGACTTACGAACTCTCCCCTCTGTAAGTCACAGATAAGTCTTCCTACCTCTCCCCTCTGTAAGTCACAAACAAGTGATCCTGTTCTCCCCTCTGTAAGTCACAGACAAGTCTTCCGAACTTTCCCTCTGTAAGACACAGACAAGTCTTCCAAACACTCCTATGTAAGTCACAGACAAGTCATCCTACCTCTCCCTCTGTTAGTCACAGACAAGTCTTCCAACCTCTCACTCTGTAAGTCACAGACAAGTCATCCTATCTCTACCTCTGTAAGTCACAGACACTGTCTTCCAACTTCTCCCTCTTAAGTCATCAGACAAGTCTTCTTTCCTCTCCCTCTGTAAGTCACAGACAAGTCTTCCAACCTCTCACTCTGTAAGTCACAGACAAGCCATCCTACCTCTCCCTGTGTAAGTCACAGACAATTCTTCCACCCTCTCCCTCTGTAAGTTACAGGCAAGTCTTCCCACCTCTCCCTCTAAGTCACAGACAACCATCCTACCTTTTTAGTTACAGACAAGTCTTCCGAACTTTCCCTCTGTAAGTACACAGACAAGTCTTCCAAACACTCCATGTAAGTCACAGACAAGTCATCCTACCTCCCCCCCTGTAGATACAGACAAGTCTTCCAACCTCTCACTCTGTAAGTCACAGATAAGTCATCCTATCTCTACTCTGTAAGTCACAGACACGCCCTTCCAACTTCCCTTTAAGTCACAGACAAGTCTTCTTTCCTCTCCCTCTGTAAGTCACAAACAAGTCTTCCTTCCTCTCCCTCTGTAAGTCACAGACAAGCCATGCATATCTCTCCCTCTGTAAGTCACAGACAAGTCTTCCATCTTTTCCCTCTTTAAGTCACAGACAAGATTTTTTCTCCCTCTGTAGTCACAAGCAATCTCCTACCTCTCCCTTTGAGGTCACAGACAAGTCTTCCTACCATTTGTAAGTCACAGAAAGTCTTCCTACCTCCCTCTCTAAGTGACAGACAAGACTTCAAACCTCTCCTCGGTAAGTCAAAGCCTCCAACCTCTCCCTCTGTAAGAGTCAGCAGACAACGCCTTCCTACCTCTCCCTATAAAAGTCACAGACAAGTCATCCTACCTCTCTCTGTAAGTCACAGACAAGTTTACGGAACTCTCCCTCTGTAAGTCACAGACAAGTTCTTTTCCTAAATCTCCCCTCTGTAAGTCACAAACAAGTGTTCCTGTTCTCCCTCTTAGGTCGCAGACAAGTCTTCCTACCTCTACTCTGTAAATCAAAGACAAGAATTCCAACCCTCCCTCTATTAGGTCACAGACAAGTCTTCCTACTCCTCTCTCTCTGTAAGTCACAGAAAACTTTCATCCTACCTCTCTCCTCTGTAAGTCACAGTCATATTCTTACTTACTCCCCCTCTGTAAGACATAAGACATGTCTTCCAACCTCTCCCTATGAAAGTCACAGACAAGTTTTCTCCAACCCCTCCCTCTGTAAGTCACAGACAAGTCATCCCACTGCTCCCTCTGTAAGCCACAGACAAGTATTCCAACCCCCCCTCTGTAAAGTCACAGTACAAGCCTTCCTACCTCTCACTCTGTAAGTCACAGACAACCATCATCCTACCTCTCCAGCTGTAAGTCACAGACAAGTTTTCCAACTTTCCTCTGTAAGACACAGACAAGTCTCTCCAACCTCTCCCTATGTAAGCTCACATGACAAGCCATCCCACCTCACCCTCTGTAAGTCACAGACAAGTTCCTCCCAACCCATCCTCATATTAAGTCACAGACAAGTCTTCCTACCTCTCCCTCTTGTAAGCCGCAGAAAACGAATCCCACGATCCATGTGTAAGCCACAGACAAATCATCCAACCCCTCCTCTAGGAAGTCACAGACAAGTCTTCCAACCTCTCCCTCATTTAAGTCACAGACAAGTCATCCCACCTCTCCCTCTGTAAGTCACGGACATGTCTTCCAACCTCTCACTCTTTAAGTCACAAACAAGTCATCCTATCTCTACCTCTGTAAGTCATACAGACACGGCTTCCAACTTCCCTCTCTTAAGTCACAGACAAGTCTTCTTTTCCTCTCCTTCTGTAAGTCACAGACAAAGTCTTCCCATCCTCTCCTTTGTAAGTGACAGTTGTCTTCCTACTCCTCTCCATCTCTAAGTCACCAGATTTGTGTCCCTCTCTTACCTTTCCTCCTCTGTAAGTGACATACAAGACTTCAAACCCTCCCTGATAAGTCACAGAAATTCTTCAACCTCCCTCTGTAAGTATCACAGACATGTTCCTCCAACCTCCCTTATAAAAGTCACAGACAAGTCTTCTTCCCTCTCCCTCGTAAGTGACATACAAGACTCTTAACCTTTCCCGTAGTCACAGACAAGCTTCATCCTACCTCTCCTCTGTAAGTCACAAACAAAGTGATCCCGTTCTCCCTCTGTGGGGCAAGTCACAGACAAGCACATCTACCTCTCCCCTCTGTAAGTCACTAAGATGTCTTCCAACCTCCCTTCTGTAAGTGTTACAGATGTCTTCCAACCTCTCTCCTCTGTAAGCTACAGACAAGTCATCCTTCTTCTCCTTCTGTGTTTCATAGACATCGCCTTCCTTTATCTCCCTTGTAAGTCATGTAGATGTCATCCAACCTCTCCCTCTGTAGGTCTGGCAGACATGTTTTCCAACCTCTCACTCTGTAAGTCACAGACAAGTCTTCCAACCTCTCCTCTGTAAGTCACAGACAATCTTCCACCATCTCCCTCAGTGTTATATTGGCAGAAAGTCTTCCAACCTCTCCTCTTATGTAAGTCTCAGATAAGTCTTCCTACCTCTCCTCTCTGTAAGTCAAGCAGACAGGTTCAACAACTCTCCTCTGTAAGTCACAGAAAAGTCTTCAACCTCCCTCTGAAAATCACCAGACACGGTCTTCCAACATCTCCCTCTGTAAGTCACAGACAAGTCTTCCTTGCTTTCCTCTCTGTAAGTCACAAATAAAACCACCTACTTCTCCCTCTGTAAGTCACAGACAACTGATCCTAACGCTCGTCCCTGTGTCGTTACAGACAATTTATCTCTACCTCTCTTTTGTAAAGTCACAGACAAGTCATGCCCACCGCTTTCCTGTAAGTCACAAGCGCAAGTCTTCCTACCTCTCCCTTTATGTCAATCACAGACAAGCCTTCTCCAACCTCCTCTGTAAGTCACACAGACAAGTTATTCCAACCTCCTCTGTAAGTCACAGACAAGTCTTCCAACCTCTCACTCTGTAAGTCACAGACAAGTCATCCTACCTCTCCCCAAGTCACAGACAATCTTTCCACCCTCTCCTCTAAGTCATAGGTAAGTCTTCCCACCTCTTCCCCTAAGTCACAGACAAATCATCATCCTACTTCCTCTGTAAGTCACAGACAAGTTCACGAACTCTCCTCTGTAGTCACAGACAAGCCCTCTCCCTCACTCTCTCCCCTCTGTAAGTCACAAACAAGGATCCTGTTCTCCCTCTCAAGTCACGCAGACAAGTCTTCCCTTACCTTTTGTAAATCAAAGAGACCCCAACCTCCTCTATTAGTCACAGACAAGTCTTCCCACCTCTCCCTCTGTAAGTCAAGCAGACAAACCATCCTACCTCTCCCTCTGTAAGTCACAGTCATATCTTACTAACTCTCCTCTTGTAAGACACAGACATGTCTTCCAACCTCTCCTCTGTGTCACAGACAGGTGATCCTACCTCTTCCCTTTGAAATGTCACAGAACAATCATCCTCCCTTTCCTTCTGTAAGTCATAGATACATTATTCCAACCCCTCCCTCTGGTTTTCCCCAGACAAGACCAATCCCCTCCTCTGTAAGTCACAGACAAGTCTTCCAACCTCTCACCTGTATAAGTCACAGATTATCATCCCACTTTTCCCTGTGGGCAGTCACAGACAATTCTTCCACCCTCTCCCGTAAGTC
>NW_025549442.1:0-27923 GCF_905237065.1 Salmo salar | reverse complement strand
ACAAGTGATCCTGTCTCTCCCTCTGTGTAAGTCACAGACAAGTCTATCTACCTCTCCCTCTGTAAGTCTGATATAAGTCCCTACCTATCCCTCTGTGGAAGTCACAGACAAGTCCCACATCAAACAACTAATCCACGATCCCTCTGTAGAGTCACAGACAAATCATCCAACCTCTCCCTCTAGCAAGTCACAGACATGTCTTCCAACCTCTCCCTCTGTAAGTCACAGACAAGTCTTCCCACCTTTCCCTCTGTAAGTCACAGACAAGTCTTCCAGCCTCACTCCACCTGTTACGTCTTCCCAACGTCTCTTTCTCTCTCTGTAAGTCACAGGCAAGTCTTCCAACCTCTCCCTCTGAAAGCCACAGACAAGTCATCTCTTTCCCTCTATAAGTCACAGACAGCCGTCATCCTACCTCTCCTTTGTAGAAGTCACAGACAAGTCTTCCTACACACTCCACACTCCCACTGTAAGTCACAGACAAATCATCCTACCTCTGCCTCTATGCAAGTCAGACAAATCTTTTGACTCTCCCTCTTTAAGTGCTGACAAGTCTTCCGAACCCGCGGCATCTGTAAGTCACAGACAAGTCTTCCAACCTCTCCCTCTGTAGATCACAACAAATCTACCTCTGCTGTAAATCGAAATGCTCACTCTCCTCTTGTAAGTCACAGACAAGTCCATACTACACCTCTCTCCTCTGTAAGCTACAGACAAGTCTATTCTCTACCACTCCCTCTGAAAGTCTGTAGACAAGTCTTCCAACCTTTCCCCTCAGTAAGTCACAGACAAGTCTTCCAACCTCTCCTTCTGTAAGTCAAAGACAAGTCTTCCAGCCTCTCCATGCCAAGTCACAGACAAGTCATCTTACCTCTCCCTCTGTAAGTCACGAGACCAAGTCTTCCAACCTCTCCTCTGCAGAGTCACAGACAAGTCTTCCAACCTCTCCCTCTATGTAAAGTCAAGAGACACGTCTTCTACATCTCCCTCTGTAAGTCACAGACAAGTCTTCCTTCCTCTCCCCTCTGTATGGTTCACAAACAAGTATTCCAACCTCTCCTTCTGTAAGTCACAACAACTGATTTACTACTCCCTCTGTAAGTCACAAACAAGTCTTCAGCTTCCCTCCTCCTGTAAGTCACAGACAAATCCTTCTACCTCTCCTTTGTTTGTCTGAAACACATCTTCCAGCCTCTCTCCCTCTAGTGTCACAGACAATTCATCCCTACCTCTCCCTCTGTAAACCACAGACAAGTCTTCCAACCTCTCCCTATAAAAGGAGTCACAGACAAGTCTTATGTAACTCTCCCTCTGTGAAGTCTGCAGACAGAAGTGATCCTGTCTCTCTCCCTCTGTGAGTCACGAACAAGTCTACATATCTGCCTCTCCCTCTGTAAAGTCACAGACAAGTCATCCTACCTACTCTAGCAAGTCACAGACAAGTCTTCCTACCTCTCTCTCCCTCTGTAAGTCACAGACAATTCATCCTACCTACTATCCTCTGTAGAGTCACAGACAAGTCTTCCTACCTCTCCCTCTGTAAGTCACAGACAACTAATCCCTACCAGTCCCTCTGTAATCACAACAAATCATCCAACCTCTCCCTCATTAAGTCACAGACATGTCTTCCAACCTCTCTCTCCACTCTGTAGAGTCACAGACAAGTCTTGCAACCTTTCCCTCTGTAAGTCACAGACAAGTCTTCCAGCCTCTCCCTCTTTACTAATACAGACACGTCATCCCTGCCTCTGCACGCATGAAAGTCACAGACAAATCTTCCTACCACCGCTCCTACACGCTCCCACTGTAAGTCACAGACAAATCATCCTGCCTCTGCCTCTCTGTAAGTCAAAGACAAGTCTTCCAAACTCTCTCCCTCTTTAAGTCACAGACAAGTCTTCTAATCGGCTCTGTAAGTCACAGACAAGTCTTCCAACTTCTCCCTCTGTACCATGAAGTCACAGACAAGTCATCCTACCTATCCCTCTGTAAGTCACAGACAAGTCTTCCCACCTCTCCCTCTGTAAGTCTGCGGACAACTAATCCTACCATCCTCTGTAGGTGAACACAAATCCTCATCCAACCTCTCCCTCTGTAGAGTCACAGACATCTGTGTACCTTTCTCTCTCTCTGTAAGTCACAGAGACAAGTCTTCCAACCTTTCCTCTGTAGGTCTAACGTCTTCCAGCCTCTCCCTCTTTATGTCTTGCAGACAAGTCTTCTGCAAACCTCTCTCTCTCGGGTAAGTCACCGAGCAAGTCACCTTCCCTTCTCTCTCCCTCTGTAAGCCACAGACAAGTCATCCTACCTCTCCCTCTATAAGTCACAACACCGTCATCCTACCTCTCTTTGCTTAAGTCACAGACAAGTCTTTATACCCATCTTTCCCCACTGTAAGTCACAGACAAATCATCCTACCTCTGCCTCTGTATGTCAAAAGACAAGTCTTCCAAATTCTCCTAAGTCACAGACAAGTCTTCCAACTCGCTCTGTAAGTCTGTGAACAAGTCTTCCAACCTCTCTCCCTCTGTAAGTCACAGACAAGTCTTCCTACCTCTCTCTCTCTCTGTAAAGTCACAGACAAGTCATCCTACCTCTCTTCTTATAGCAAGTCACAGAAAAGTCTTCCCAACCTCTCCTCTGTGCCTGAAGTCAGACGTCTTCCACATCTCCCTCTGTAAAGTCTGGGCAGTCTTCCTTCCTCTCCCTCTGTAGTTCTGAAACAAGTATTCCAACCTCTCCTTCTGTAAGTCACAGACAACTGATTCTATATATGCTCCTCTATGAATCACGTTCTTTGAGCCTCCTTCATGAGTCACAGACAAATCATACTACCTCTCCTTTATCCTGCCGTGCAGACATATCTTTCAACCTCTCCCTCTGAAGTCACAACAATTCATCTACCTCTCTTCTGTAAACCACAGACAAGTCTTCATCCCTAAAAAAATCACAGACAAGTCTTAATAACTCTCTCTCTCTCTCTCCTCTGTAGAGTCACAGACAAGTGATCCTGCTCCCTCTGTAAGTCACAGACAAGTCTGTCTACACTCTCCCTCTGTAAGTCACAGACAAGTCATCCTACCTATCCCTCTGTAAGTCACAGACAAGTCTTCCTACCTCCCTCATGTAAGTCACAACCTATACAGATCCCTCCTTAAGTCTAATACAATCCCCAACCTCTCCCTCTGTAAGTCTGAACATGTCTTCCAACCTCTCCTCTGTAGAGTCACAGACAGACAAGTCTTCCAGCCTTTCCCTCTGTACTGAGTCACAGACAAGTCTTCCACCTCTCCCTCTTTCATGTCACAGATGAAGTGCATCCTACCTCTCTCTCCCCTTGTAAGTCACAGACAAATCTTCCTACTACACGTCTACACGCTCCACTGTGGAAGTCACAGACAAATCGTCTGCATATCTGCTCTGCAGGTCAAACAAGTCTTTGCAAATATCTCTTTGGAAGTCACAGACAGGTCTGTTATTAACACTACGCTCGCAGGTGCCAGACAGGTGTCTTCCAGCTTCTCCACTGTGGTGGGCTGTGGAAGTCATCCTACCTGTCCACTCCTACTTAGGTCACGAGACAGGTCTTCTGCCTCTCCTCTGTGTGAGGTCACAGACAGCTAAATCCTACCAATCCCTCTGTAAGTCAAAGACAAATCGTCAGCCTCTCCCTCTCCAGCATGTGTGCAAGTCACAGACATGTCTTTGAAAAGCCTCTCTCTGTAAGTCACAAGACAAGTCTTCCAACCTTTCCTCATGTAAGTCACAGACAAGTCTTCCAGCCTCTCCCTCTTTATGCTGTCTCAGATGGAGTCTTCAAACTTAACCTCTCTCTCGGTAAGTCACAGACAGGTCCTTCCCAACCACCACCTCTCCCTCTGCCCATGCAGACATTCATCTGCCTCTCCCTCCTATAAGTCTGACCGTCATCCTACCTCCTTTGTAAGTCTGCAGACAAATCTTCTATACACACTACCGCTCCTACCCTCCCCACTGTAAGTCACAACAAATCATCCTACCTCTGCCTCTGTGTGAAGTCACGAAAAAAGAAAGGACTGAGGTGTAATATGTTACAGTTAGCAGCAATATAGCAATAATATTTTGCCTTTTTGCACTGCACGTTTTTTTTTTTTTTTTACTACACACATTTACACATTTGCTGCCACACACAGGTCTGCAGACGGAGTGGAGGAGTCTATTCTGTAAGTCACGGAAGGACAAGTCTTCCAACCTCTTTCCTCCTCTGTGAGTCACAGACAACTACCTCTATCTCTGTGCCTGAGTCACGGACAGTGTTCTTACACTCTTCTTTGCATGTGAAAATCTCACCGAAAAGGGTCACCCCCGGCCTCTTGCACTGTGTAAGTCTGCAGACAAGATCTGCCTACCTCTCGCTCTGTAAGTCACAGACAAGTCAGCCTGCCTCTCTCCCTCCTGCTGTATGTCACAGACCTGTGTTGAGTCTTCCAACCTCTCACCTCTCTGCTTAAGCTGCAGACAAGTCAGCTCTACCTCTGCCTCTGTAAGTCACAGAAAAGTCTTCTTCTTTCCTCTCCCTCTTAAGTCACAAACAAGTCTTCCTTCCTCTCCTCTGTAAGTCACAGACAACTGATCTTACCGCATCCCTCTGCATGTCACAGACAAGTCATACTACCTCTCCTTTATAGGTCACAGACAAGTCTTCCAAACCTCACCCTCTGTAAGTCACAGACAAGTCTTCCAACCTTTCCCTCTGTAAGTCTGAAACAAGTCTTCCAACCTCTCACCTCTGTAAGTCACACCGTCTTCCAACCTCTCACACTCTCTGTAGAGTGCCAGACAGGTCTTCGAAACCCTCTCCCTCTGTAAGCCACAGACCTGTGGGTAAGCCTTCCACCACTGCCTCTGTGAAGTCTCACCGCAAGAAGAAGTCTTTAACACACTCCTCTTGTAAATTCACAAACAAGTCTTCCTTCCTCTCCTCTGTAGGCTGGGGAGGTCTGAACAGCCTTCTTGATCCTACCGCTCCCCTCTGCATGTCTTAACAAATTCATACTACCTCTCTCTTTATAAATGCATATCTTTCAAAACTCTCAAGTCAACATTTCTTTTAGCACTTTCCTCCTGTAGAGTCTGTAGACAAGTCTTCCAACCTCACCCTCTGTGCAGTCTAACTTCCGTCTTCCAACCTCTGCCTCCATACAAAGTCACAGACATGTCATCCTACCTCTCCTTCTGTAAGGTCACAGACTTGTCTTCTTTTCTCACCACCTCCATAAGTCACAGACAAGTCTTCCTACCTCTCTCTCTCTCTCTCTGGAAGTCACAGACAACTCTTCCAGCCTCTCCCTCCAATTCCCACCCACAGTCTTCCCAACCTCTCCCTCTGCCTTTGTCCACGCAGTCATCCTCTCCTTCTCAGTGACAGACAAGTCATCCTACTCTGCAGTCTGGAGCGTCCCCTACCTCTGCCAGAAATTCTGACCCCAACTCTTCCAACCTCTCCCCTCCTGCCAGTCTGAGCATGATCTTCTTCTCTCTCCCTCTGTATGTCACAGACCCGCTAATCTACCATTTTTCACATCCTTGAGTCACACGTCTTCCAACCTTTCCTACCTCTTAAATCTACAGAAAAGTCTTCGGAAAACCTCTCCTCTGAAAATCACACCCGTTCTTTCAACATCTCCCTCTGTAAGTCACAGAACCCCAACCTCTCCCTCATGAAGCCACAGACAAGTCATCCTACCTCTCCCTCTATAAGTCACAACACGTCATCCTACCTCTCTCCTTTGTAAGTCACAGACAAATCTTCCTACCCTAGTCACAGACAAGTCTTCCAACCTTTCCTCTGCATCCAAAAGTCTTCCAAGCCTCTCCCTCTGAAAATCACAACACGTCTTCCAACATCTCCCTCTGTAAGTCACAGAGAAGTCTTCCAACCTCTCCTCTTAAGCCACAACAAATCACCTCCTCTCCCTCTACTCTCACAACCTCATCCTACCATCTCCCTTTGTAATCACAACAAATCTTCCCCCTACCCTCCCACTGTAAGTCACAGACAAATCATCCTACCTCTTCCTCTATTAAGTCAAAGACAAGTCTTCCAAATTCTCCCTCTTTAAAGTCACAACAAGTCTTCCGGACTCGCTCTGTAAGTCACAGACAAGTCTACCAACCTCTCCCTCTATAGGTCTACGGACGGAGTCTTCCTACCTCTCTCTCTTAAGTCACAGACAAGTCATCCTACCTCTTCTTATGTAAGTCACAGAAAAGTCTTCCAACCTCTTATGTTAATCACAGAACCAGATCTTCCTACCTCTCACTCTGTAAGTCTAACAAGTCATCCTCCCTCTCCCTCTTATAAGTCACAGACAAGTCTTCCAACCTCTCCCTCATTCCACTACAGTCTTCTTTCCTCTCCCTCATTAGTCCAAACAATGCTTCCTTCCTCTCCCTCTGTAAGTCACGACTTTCAATCCTACCGCGCTCCCTCTGCATGTCACAGACAATTCATACTACCTCTCCTTTGTAATCACAGACAAGTCTTCAACCTCACTGCCTCTGTAAGTCACAGACAAGTCTTCCAACCTTTCCCTCTGTAAGTCACACAGACAAGTCTTCCAACCTCTCCCTCTGTATCACAACCGTCTTCCAACCTCTACCTCTGTAAGTCACAACATTCATCCTTCCCCCTTCCATGTAGTCACACAAGTTTTCCTTCCTCTCCCTCTGTAAGTCACAGACAAGTCATCCTACTCTCTACCTCTCTAAGTCACAGCCAGGTCTTCCAACCTCTCACTCTGTAAGTCACAGACAAATCATCCTACACTCCCTCTGCATGTCACAGACAAGTCACACTACCTCTCCTCTGTAAGTCACAGACAAGTCTTCCAACCTCTCCCTCTGTAAGTCACAGACAAGTCTTCCCTACCTCTCCCCTCTGGAAGTCACAGACAACTCTTCCAACCTCTCCCTCTGTAAGTCACACACGTCTCCAACCTCTCCCCTCTGTAAGTCACAGACAAGTCATCCTACCTCTCCTTCTGTGGGTCACAAGATAAGTCATCCTACCTCTGCCTCTAAGTCACAGACAAGTCTTCCTACCTCTCCCTCTGGAAGTCACAGACAACTCTTCAACCTCTCTTTGTAAGTCACACACAGGTCTTCCAACATCTCCCTCTGTAAGTCACAGACAAGTCTCCCCAACCTCTCCCTCTGTAAGTCACATACAACTCATCCTACCTCTCCTTCTGTAAGTCATAGACAAGTCATCTTACCTCTCCCCTCTGTAAGTCACAGACACGACTTCCTACCTCTCCCACTGTAAGCCACAGACAAATCATCCAACCTCTCCCTCTGTAAGTCACAGACAAGTCGTCCTACCTCTCCCTCTGGAAGTCACAGACGAGTCTTCCTCTCTCCCTCTGTAAGTCACAGACAAGTCTACGAACATCTCCCTCTGTAAGTTACAGACAAGTCTTTCTACCTCTCCCTCTGTAAGTCACAGAAAAGTCATTCTACTTCTCCCTCTTAAGTCACAGACAAGCCATCCTAACCTCCCTCCCTCTGTAAGTCACAGACAAGTCCTCCGAACTCTCCCTCTGTAAGTCACAGACAAGTCTTCACAACCTCTCCCTATGTAAGTCACAGACAAGTTTTCCTACCTCTCCCCTCTGTAAGTCACAGACAACTCTTCCAACCTCTCCTCTGTAAGTCAAACACAAGTCATCATACCTATCCCTCTGTAAGACAAGTCTTCCTCTCTCCTTCTGTAAGTCACAGATAAGTCTTCCAACCTCTCCCTCTGTAAGCCACAGACAAGTCATCCTACCTCTTACCTCTGTAAGTCACAGAAAAGTATTCTTTCCTCTCCCTCTGTAAGTCACAAACAAGTCTTCCTTCCTCTCCCTCTGTAAGTCACAGACAACTGATCCTACCGCTCCCTCTGCATGTCACAGACAAGTCATACTACTCTCTCCCTTTATAAGTCACAGACAAGTCTTCCAACCTCACCCTCTGTAAGTCACAGACATGTCTTCCAACCTTTCCCTCTGTAAGTCACAGACAAGTCTTCCAACCTCTCCCTCTGTATGTCACAGACACGTCTTCCAACCTCTCCCTCTGTAAGTCACAGACAAGTCATCCTATCTCTACCTCTGTAAGTCACAGCAGTCTTCCAACCTCTCACTCTGTTAGTCACAGACAAATCATCCTACCGCTCCCCTCTCTGCATGTCGCGGGACAAGTCATCCTACCTCTCCCTCTGTAAGTCACAGACAAGTCTTCCAACCTCTCACTCTGTAGTCACAGACAAATCATCCTACCTCTCCTTCTGTAAGTCACAGACAAGTCTTCCAACCTCTCCCTCTGTAAGTCACAGACAAGTCATCCTACCTCTCCCTCTGTAAGTCACAGACAAGTCATCCTACCTATGCATCTGTAAGTCACAGACAAGTCATCCTTCCTCTCCCTATGTAAGTCACAGACAAGTCTTCCAACCTCTCCTACTCTGTAACTCACAGACAACTAATCCTACCGATCCCTCAGTAAGTCACAGACAAGTCTTCCGAACTCTCCCCTCTGTAAGTCACAGACAAGTGATCCTGTCTCTCCCTCTATAAGTCACTGACAAGTCTATCTACCTCTCCCTCTGTAAGTCACAGACAAGTCTTACAACCTCTCCCTCTGTAAACCACAGACAGTAATCCTACCTCTCCTCTGTAAGTCACACACAAGTCATCCTACCTCTCCCCTCTGTAAGTCACAGACAAGTCTTCCTACCTCTCCACTCTGTTAGTCACAGACAAGTCTTCCTCTCTCCCTCTGTAAGTCACAGACAAATCCTCCTACCCTCCCTCTGCTTAGGTCACAGACAAGTATTCCAACCTCTCCCCCTTTGTAAGTCACAGACAAGTTTTTTTTCCAACATCTCCCCTCTGTATGTCACAGACAAGTCATCCTACCTCTACGTCTGTAAGTCACAGACAAGTCTTCCAACCTCTCCCTCTGTGTCACAGACAAGTCTTCCAACCTCTCCATATAAAAGTCACAGACAAGTCTTCCTACCTCTCCCTCTGTAAGTCACAGACAAAATATCCTACCTCTCCCTCTGTAAGTCACAGACGGTCTTCCTACCTCTCCCTCTGTAAGTCACAGACGTCTTCTAACCTCTCCCTCTGTAAGTCACAGACAAGTCTTCCAACCTCTCCTTTTGTAAGCCACAGAAGAGTCATCCTACCTCTCCTCTGTAAGTCACAGACAAGTCATACTACCTCTCTCTGTAAATCACGGACAAGTCTTCAGCCTCTCAACTCTGTAAGTCACAGACAAGTCATCCTATCTCTACCTCTGTAAGTCACAGACATATTCCAACCTCTCCCTCTGTAAGTCACAGACAAATCATCCTACCGCTCCCTCTGCATGTCACAGACAAGTCATCGTACCTCTCCCCTCTGTAAGTCACAGACAAGTCTTCTTACCTCTCTCTCTGTAAGTCACAGACAAGTCACCCTACCTCTTCCTATGTAAGGAACCCCCCTGATTTGGACAAAATAATATGGGAACATATTGGCATAGCACGAATCATACACACAATTTTAAATACCACCAAAGCGGTCCATCTCCGTGCAAATCATATGGCAATTTTCCGATGGCAATTGCCAATTGTAACACCCCAAATTTCCTTTAGATGGTGAGTGCGCTCCATCCGTGGATTTTCATACAGCAAATGATACCCAAGTCTACACCCAAGGGTCAGATTTTGATAATATTATTTTTTTGTTGAAAACTTATCAACCCTTAAAAAGTGGTTTCTGGACCGTTTTTCGAATTTTTTTCGATTGTTATGTCAATTACACATGTATAAAAGCTGTATGAACATGCTTATGACGTTTTTTATTGACGTAGTTTTTGGGTTGCTTTTGCTTGTGCACAAGGCATATGTTTTGTGCATTTTGAATATGATTTCATAGGAAAAAAGTGACCTTTTTTGTCTTTTTTTGCAAAATGACATGTCCAATGCTTTTTTTGTCAATTATGAAAGTATTGAATGTGCCAAATCACAGCAAATACCCAATAGATGGCTAGAGCTCTCCGCTGTGAATGTTCATATTGCAAATGTAACACAATTCAAGACCAAGAGTCAAATTTGGAAAAAATGACATATTTTTGAAAACTTTTCAACCCCTTAAAAGTGGTTTCTGGACCGTTTTTCAAAAAAAATTGATTGTTATGTCAATTACACATGTATAAGAGCTGTATGAACATGCTAATGACGTTTTTTTACGTCGTTTTTGGGTTGCTTTTGCTTGCACAAGGCATATGTTTGTGCATTTTGAATATGATTTCATAGGAAAAAGTGACATTTCTTTTTCTTTTTTGCAAAATGACATGTCCAATGCTTTTTTTGTCAATTATGAAAGTATTGAATGTGCCAAATCACGCAAATATCCAATAGATGGCTAGAGCTCTCCGCTGTGAATTTTCATATTGCAAATGTAACACAATTCAAGACCCAAGAGTCAAATTTTGAAAAAATGACCAAAACTTTTCAACCCCTTAAAGAGTGGTTTCTGGACCGTTTTTATGTTTCGATTTTTATGTCAATTACACATGTATAAGAGCTGTATGGACATACATTTGACATATTTTATTGACATAATTTTTGGGTTGTTTTTGCTTGTGCATAAGGCATATGTTTTGTGCATTTGGAATATGATTTCATAGGAAGTTAAAAGTGACAGTCTACTTGTCATGTATGATGAGGGAGAAGTGGGACTCTGTTGCTTTAAACATTTTTAACGAATTTGACATGCTCAGAATGCATAATTGACTGGCCCGATGATCTCGGGATGGCCGTGCAGTGACTGTGGTTCCTCTCCATCGCTCGTTGTGTTGATTTCATCATGTCAACTTTGGTGATATTTTTGCTGTTGAATCATATTGCAGCAATGTCGCGTTACGTTTGCAGTATAGCGCGTTGTTTCAATATGATTCAATGGGCATTACTCACGAATTTAGGCATGCTCAAAAATACTGCAGAAATGCATAATTGACTGTCCCGATGATCTCGGTATGGCCGACATGACTGTGGTTCCTCTCCATGAGCTTGATGGTGACATGAGAGAAGTGGGACTGTAGTTTTTTTTGCGATTTTTTTGAAAAATGTCCAAAATGACTTCTCCCTCATCATACATGACAAGTAGACTGTCTGCATTGATTCATGGCTTAACATAGGGCTATATATCATTTGGGCAGTATAAATGCCATTTGGACTATGGTTCACTGACTTTTGGGTTTGGAAACCGACTTCCTATGATCGTACATGGCAAACGGACAAACATCCTGATTTGGCACATTCAATACTTTCATACACGTATAATTGACAAAAAGAATTGGACATTTCATTTGCACATTTCTAATGGCATTTGGCAAAAAAAAGAAAAAAATATGTCACTTTTGACTTCCTATGAAATCATATTTCAAATGCACAAATCATATGCCTTATGCACAAGCAAATATGTCACTTTTGACTTCCTATGAAATCATATTCCAAATGCACAAAACATATGCCTTATGCACAAGCAAATATGTTCCACTTTTTAACTTCCTATGAAATCATATTCCAAATGCACAAAACATATGCCTTATGCACAAGCAAAAACAACCCAAAAATGGAAGGTGCTCCCTACCCAACCGTGGACCCCTTGCACCGCCCCTAAAGGCATTTAAAACCCTTCTAAAAATGAATCCTCGGTAACCCATTTCGGATGGGCACTGATGGAAGGTGCTCCCTACCCAACCGTGGACCCCTTGCACCGCCCTAAAGGCATTTAAAACCCTTCTAAAATGAATCCATGGTAACCCATTTCGGTCACCATGTGCACGGATGCGCATTTGCAATATGTTTCAATGGGCCCTCAACATCACGAATTTGGCGTGCTCAAAACCCTGCAGAAATGCATAATTGACTGTCCCAATGAACTGGGGATGGCCTTGCAGTGACTGTGGTTCCTCTCTATCGCTCATTGTGTTGATTTCATCATGTCAACTTTTGGTGATATTTTTGCTGTTGAATCATATTGCAAATGCACGTTACGTTTGGAATATTGCTCGTTACGGTTGCAATATGATTCATCATGTCAACTTTGGTGATATTTTTTTGCTGTTGAATCATATTGCAAATGCACGTTTACATTTGCAATATTGCGCGTTACGTTTGCAATATGATTCAATGGGCATTTAGCATCACGAATTTAGGCATGCTCAAAAATACTGCAGAAATGCATAATTGACTGGCCCGATGAACTCGGGATGGCCGGGCAGTGACTGTGGTTCCTCTCCATTGCTCGTCACCCAGCAGTCAGTGTCCATCAGTCAATTAGATGTCATTCTGACACCAAACTGATACCATCTGACACCAAATACACTTTTTTCCAACTCATATGAAGCCAACTGTCACATATGTCAGAGAAGGCCCATAATTCACATTGCTTTCAATTTTAACCATAAAAAACATAAAACACATAGTTACGTTATAGCTGCGGGTCCAGCTCTGACAATATGTGTAGGCCTATGTGAGGCGACCCCCGAATCCCAAGTTTCGGCTCGATAGGTCGTTCGGTGCCCGAGCAATGGCCTTAATTGGTGCTGAAAATCCACTTTTTCAGGGCGTTACTACGGGGTCCCTGAATGAGCTATCGGACAGAGACATTGGGGTCCGTCTCTATGGGCCGAGGCGGTTTCAATGCACCTAGTCTTGCGACTCTGGGACATTTCTACATGTCGCCTTGTCCGTGATATTCAAAATGAATTGAACATATTGCAAATTCACAAGGTGGTTTCTCGGTCTGAGAACCTTCTAGAGCCACATAAATCACCGTGCACTATCGACTTGAGCTCTAGAACAGGTTTCTAAAATTTCAGAGCTCTAGGTCTGACGGTTCTTGAATCGTTTGAACGAAAATAACTATTGAAGGCCGTATAAGCCTCTAAGCCCCACACTATGTCCCTATGGCCAAATTGTGTGTGTGTGTTTTTAGTTTTTTTGCAAAAAGAATAGACACACGTTGTCTTTGGGGTAGGCATATACAGAATCCTGAATATGAAGTCTCTACCTTAAGAATTGACTGAATGACAGATGGTTGAGTTGCGTGATTTTCACAATGTGCAGGTTATATGACAATAGCTCTAGGCTGTTTTTAACCACTTTCGGTTGTCACAGGAAGCTCTTGCTCGACACACGTTGTCTTTGGGGTAGACATAAACAGAATCCTGAATATGCGAAGTCTCTACCTTAAGAATTGACTGAATGACAGATGGTTGAGTTGTGTGATTTTCACTATGTGCAGGTGGCCATATGACAATAGCTTTAGGCTGTTTTTAACATCTTCCGGTTGTCACAGGAAGCTCTTACTCAACACACGTTGTCTTTGGGGTAGACATAAACAGAATCCTGAATATGAAGTCTCTACCTTAAGAATTGACTGAATGACACATGGTTGAGTTGCGTGATTTTCACTATCTGCAGGTTGCTTATATGACAATAGCTCTAGGGTGATTTTAACA
This sequence comes from Salmo salar, assembly GCF_905237065.1. Lineage (NCBI taxonomy): Eukaryota > Metazoa > Chordata > Actinopteri > Salmoniformes > Salmonidae > Salmo > Salmo salar. Next base: position 14,378 of record NW_025549442.1, on the reverse strand, counting down.
ACTTCTGGTTGCTCCAGGAACCTTAGAATCGACACAGGTAGACCTCACAGTAGCCCTGATGGATTGTTATAGAAGACAGGTTCATAAGGCATTCATAACCCACATAGACTTCAGGTTGAATTTAGGAGAATTGTCAATGTATTCCTATGGGGGGAGAGAAAGTCATTGCACACTTTTTGATCTAAACACCTTTTTACTGTGAAGGGTTAATGCCACAGTGTCAAGGTTAGGCTTGCACAGATCGGGAGGACCTCAGGAACGCTCCTGAGGTTGAATTGTACTTCTAACCCTAACGGTTCTCTCACTGTCACCCAAAAGCACTTGACATATTGGTGCAGGCATCATTTTGGGCCTAGTTTTCTCACGGTCGCTGCGCTCAGACCGAGCAAGCTACGGTCAAGCGGGCGTCTCATTGAACTCGGCACAGCCTAGAGATAATGGTAATGCCATTGCAGGCTCTTTGTGTCTTTAAGCACCGCACTGTGTCACTCCGTCCTTGCTGTGTGTGTGTGTGAGAGAACTTTTCTTTGACATCTGATGGGATAAATGACTGATTTACAGTTCATGAGGGTTGCCTAGTCACACATATGAAGTTGTGGAAAGATCTGACCTTTTTAACCCTTTCAAAACAGCCCCTATGACACCATTTTAAGGCACTTCTGGTTGACACAGGAATCTGAACGTTAGGCTCTTATAGAATATTGAGTTTTAAGTATTTTTAAGAACTGACTTATTTACAGAGGGTTGAACAAGTGTGTGATGTTTCAAAAAATCACAGAAAATCACAGAAATCTCGCAGAGGCTCCAAAACCCGCCTATTAACGGACTCATCTGAACACGCTGCAACTGGATATGTAACTTTTTTGAAAAAAACCCTCCTATTGTTGAATATCACCAATGTGTCATTGTACAATTTCTCTGAAATGAACATTGGTAAATGCATGGTTCCTTTTCTCCCCTGACACCGTAGGCTCATGTAGTTTGATGTGAAGCGGTCAAATCAGCACTCTATTTTCCTGTTTGACTTTCAATCCCAGAAAAATAGCCTTAACTCGGTGCGTCGGGGCCTCGACTCCATCCTGTTCGGGGGCCAACTGCCCATTATGCCAAACCCACGCAGACCGAGTTTCGTCTTCGAATTCTTTTCCGTTTAGGAGAAAAAGCTGTGTCGTGATTGGTGATATATGTTACGTTTGCAATATGATTCCATTCGCCCTCCCGTGGAATAATCCGGAACTGCAAAGAAATGACCAAAATGTGAACATTTTATTAAACGGAAACAGAAGGTCCGAGAGACTCCGTTCGATGACTTCCTGGAAGATCCGGCCCCTGTAAGCGGCCGGACGCCGTCCGCTGGATTTATTGGACGTAGTCGGACGTCTAGTAAGGGAGCGTACATTTGCAATATGGACTTTCTCACTACCCATATGGCTAGCGCACCAGAGTTCCCTTCATGTATGTAAGTCACAGACAAGTCTTCCTACCTCTCCCTCTGTAAGTCACAGACAATTCTTCCACCCCTCTCCCTCTGTAAGTCAAAGAAAAGTCTTTCCACCTCTCCCTATGTAAGTCACAGACAAGTCTTACGAACTCTCCCTCTGTAAGTCACAGATAAGTCTTCCTACCTCTCCCTCTGTAAGTCACAAACAAGTGATCCTGTCTCTCCCTCTGTAAGTCACATACAAGTCTATCTACCTCTCCCTCTGTAAGTCACAGACAAGTCATCCTACGTATCCCTCTGTAAGTCACAGACAAGTCTTCCAACCCCTCCCTCTGTCAGTCACAGACAAGTCTTCCTACGTATCCCTCTGTAAGTCACAGACAAGTCTTCCAACCCCTCCCTCTGTCAGTCACAGACAAGTCTTCCTACCTCTACCTCTGTAAATCAAAGACAAGAATTCCAACCCCTCCCTCTATTAGTCACAGACAAGTCTTCCTACCTCTCCCTCTGTAAGTCACAGACAAATCATCCTACCTCTCCCTCTGTAAGTCACAGTCATATCTTCCGAACTCTCCCTCTGTAAGACACAGACATGTCTTCCAACCTCTCCCTATGAAAGTCACAGGCAAGTTTTCCCAACCCCCTCCCTCTGTAAGTCACAGACAAGTCATCCTACCATTCCCTCTGTAAGTCACAGACAAGTCATCCTACCTCTGCATCTGTAAGTCACAGACAAGTCAATCTACCTCTCCCTCTGTGAGTGACAGACAAGTCTTCCAACCTCTCACTCTGTAAGTCACAGACAAGTCTTCCAACCTCTCCCTGTGTAAGTCACAGACAATTCTTCCAACTTCTCCTTCTGTAAGTCACAGACTAGTCTTCCAACCTCTCCCTCTGTAAAGTCACAGACAAGTCATCCTACCTCTCCCCCCTGTAGGTCACAGACAAGTCTTCGAACCTCTCACTCTGTAAGTCACAGGCAAGTCATCCTACCTCTCCCTCTGTAAGTCACAGACAAGTCTTCCAACTTCTCCCTCTGTAAGTCACAGACAAGTCTTCCAGCCTCTCCCTCTTTAAGTCATAGACAAGTCTTCCAACCTCTCTCTCTCGTAAGTCACATTCATGTCTTCTGAACTCTCCCTCTGCAAGACACAGACAAGTCTTCCAACCTCTCCCCTCTGTAAGTCACAGACAAGTCATCCTACCTCTCCCTCTGTAAGTCACAGACAAGTCATCCTACGTCTGCATCTGTAAGTCACAGACAAGTCTTCCAACCTCTCACTCTGTAAGTCACAGACAAATCATCCTACCGCTCCCTCTGCATGTCACAGACATGTCTTCCAACTTCTCCCTCTTTAAGTCACAGACAACTCTTCTTTCCTCTCCCTCTGTAAGTCACAAACAAGTCTTCCTTCCTCTCCCTCTGTAAGTCACATACAACTGATCCTACCGCTCCCTCTGCATGTCACAGACAAGTCATACTACCTCTCCCTTTGTAAGTCACAGACAAGTCTTCAAACCTCACCCTCTGTAAGTCACAGACAAGTCTTCCAACCTATCCCTCATTAAGTAACAGAGAAGTCTTCCAACCTCTCCCTCTGAAAGTCACAGACAAGTCATACTACCTCTCCCTCTGTAAGTCACAGACAAGTCTTCTTTCCTCTCCCTCTAAGTCACAAACAAGTGTTCCTACCTCTCCCTCTGTAAGTCACAGACAAGTCATCCTATCTCTCCCTCTGTAAGTCACAGACATGTCTTCTAACTTCTCCCTCTTTAGGTCACAGACAAGTCTTCTTTCCTCTCCCTCTGTAAGTCACAAGCAAGTCTTCCTACCTCTCCCTTTGTAAGTCACAGACAAGTCTTCCAACCTCTCCCCCTCTGTAAGTCACAAACAAGTGATCCTGTCTCTCCCTCTGTAAGTCACAGACAAGTATATCTACCTCTCCCTCTGTAAGTCACAGACAAGTCTTCCTACCTGTCCCTCTGTAAGTCACAGACAAGTATTCCAACCCCCTCCCTCTGTAAGTCACAGACAAGTCTTCCTACCTCTCACTCTGTAAGTCACAGACAAATCATCCTACCTCTCCCTCTGTAAGTCACAGACAAGTCTTCCAATCTCTCCCTCTGTAAGTCACATACAAGTCTTCCAACCTCTCCCTCTGTAAGTCACATCATGTCTTCTGACCTCTCCCTCTGTAGGACACAGACAAGTCTTCCAACCTCTCCCTCTGTAAGTCACAGACAAGTGATCCTACCGCTCCCTTTGAAATGTCACAGAACAATCATCCTTCCTCTCCCTCTGTAAGTCACAGACAAGTCATCCTACCGCTCCCTCTGTAAGTCATAGACAAATCATACTACCTCTCGTTCTGTAAGTCACAGGCAAGTCTTTCTACATCTCCCTATGTCAATCACAGACAAGTCTTCCAACCTCTCCCTATGTAAGTCACAGACAAGTCTTCCTACCTGTCCCTCTGTAAGTCACAGACAAGTATTCCAACCCCTCCCCTCTGTAAGTCACAGACAAGTCTTCCTACCTCTCACTCTGTAAGTCACAGACAAATCATCCTACCTCTCCCTCTGTAAGTCACAGACAAGTCTTCCGAACTTTCCCTCTGTAAGACACAGACAAGTCTTCCAAACACTCCCTATGTAAGTCACAGACAAGTCATCCTACCTCTCCCTCTTTAAGTCACAGACAAGTCTTCTTTCCTCTCCCTCTGTAAGTCACAAGCAAGTCTTCCCTACCTCTCCCTTTGTAAGTCACAGACAAGTCTTCCTACCTCTCCCTCTGTAAGTCACAGACAAGTCTTCCTACCTCTCCCTCTCTAAGTGACAGACAAGACTTCAAACCTCTCCCTCGGTAAGTCACAGAAAGTCTTCCAACCTCTCCCTCTGTAAGTCACAGACACGTCTTCCTACCTCTCCCTATAAAAGTCACAGACAAGTCATCCTACCTCTCCCTCTGTAAGTCACAGACAAGTCTTACGAACTCTCCCTCTGTAAGTCACAGACAAGTCTTCCGAAATCTCCCTCTGTAAGTCACAAACAAGTGTTCCTGTTCTCCCTCTGTAAGTCACAGACAAGTCTTCCTACCTCTACCTCTGTAAATCAAAGACAAGAATTCCAACCCCTCCCTCTATTAGTCACAGACAAGTCTTCCTACCTCTCCCTCTGTAAGTCACAGACAAATCATCCTACCTCTCCCTCTGTAAGTCACAGTCATATCTTACGAACTCTCCCTCTGTAAGACACAGACATGTCTTCCAACCTCTCCCCTATGAAAGTCACAGACAAGTTTTCCAACCCCTCCCTCTGTAAGTCACAGACAAGTCATCCTACTGCTCCCTCTGTAAGTCACAGACAAGTATTCCAACCCCTCTCCTCTGTAAGTCACAGACAAGTCTTCCTACCTCTCACTCTGTAAGTCACAGACAAATCATCCTACCTCTCCCTCTGTAAGTCACAGACAATTCTTCCGAACTTTCCCTCTGTAAGACACAGACAAGTCTTCCAACCTCTCCCTATGTAAGTCACAGACAAGTCATCCTACCTCACCCTCTGTAAGTCACAGACAAGTCTTCCAACCTATCCCTCATTAAGTCACAGACAAGTCTTCCTACCTCTCCCTCTGTAAGTCACAGAGAAACGAATCCTACGATCCATGTGTAAGTCACAGACAAATCATCCAACCTCTCCCTCTGTAAGTCACAGACAAGTCTTCCAACCTCTCCCTATTTAAGTCACAGACAAGTCATCCTACCTCTCCCTCTGTAAGTCACAGACAAGTCTTCCAACCTCTCACTCTGTAAGTCACAAACAAGTCATCCTATCTCTACCTCTGTAAGTCACAGACACGTCTTCCAACTTCTCCCTCTTTAAGTCACAGACAAGTCTTCTTTCCTCTCCCTCTGTAAGTCACAAACAAGTCTTCCTACCTCTCCCTTTGTAAGTCACAGACAAGTCTTCCTACCTCTCCATCTCTAAGTCACAGACAAGTCTTCCTACCTCTCCCTCTGTAAGTGACATACAAGACTTCAAACCTCTCCCTCGATAAGTCACAGAAATTTTCCAACCTCTCCCTCTGTAAGTCACAGACATGTCTTCCAACCTCTCCCTATAAAAGTCACAGACAAGTCTTCCTACCTCTCCCTCTGTAAGTGACATACAAGACTTCCAACCTCTCCCTTTGTAAGTCACAGACAAGTCATCCTACCTCTCCCCTCTGTAAGTCACAAACAAGTGATCCTGTCTCTCCCTCTGTAAGTCACAGACAAGTATATCTACCTCTCCCTCTGTAAGTCACAGACAAGTCTTCCAACCTCTCCTTCTGTAAGTCACAGACTAGTCTTCCAACCTCTCCCTCTTTAAGTTGCAGACAAGTCTTCCAACCTCTCCCTCTGTAAGCCACAGACAAGTCATCCTTCCTCTCCCTCTGTAAGTCACAGACACGTCTTCCTTTATCTCCCTCTGTAAGTCACAGACAAGTCATCCTACCTCTCCCTCTGTAGGTCACAGACATGTCTTCCAACCTCTCACTCTGTAAGTCACAGACAAGTCTTCCAACCTCTCCCTCTGTAAGTCACAGGCAATTCTTCCACCATCTCCCTCAGTAAGACACAGAAAGTCTTCCAACCTCTCCCTATGTAAGTCTCAGATAAGTCTTCCTACCTCTCCCTCTGTAAGTCACAGACAAGTCTACCAACCCCCCTCCCTCTGTAAGTCACAGAAAAGTCTTCCAACCTCTCCCTCTGAAAACCACAGACACGTCTTCCAACATCTCCCTCTGTAAGTCACAGACAAGTCTTCCTTGCTTTCCCTCTGTAAGTCACAAACAAGTCCACCTACCTCTCCCTCTGTAAGTCACAGACAACTGATACTAACGCTCCCTCTGCAAGTCACAGACAATTCATTCTACCTCTCTCTTTGTAAGTCACAGACAAGTCATCCTACCGCTCTCTCTGTAAGTCACAAGCAAGTCTTCCTACCTCTCCCTATGTCAATCACAGACAAGTCTTCCAACCTCTCCTCTGTAAGTCACAGACAAGTATTCCAACCCCTCCCTCTGTAAGTCACAGACAAGTCTTCCAACCTCTCACTCTGTAAGTCACAGACAAGTCATCCTACCTCTCCCTGTGTAAGTCACAGACAATTCTTCCACCCTCTCCCCTCTGTAAGTCACAGGCAAGTCTTCCCACCTCTCCCTCTAAGTCACAGACAAATCATCCTACCTCTCCCTCTGTAAGTCATAGACAAGACTTACGAACTCTCCCTCTGTAAGTCACAGACAAGTCTTCCTACCTCTCCCTCTGTAAGTCACAAACAAGTGATCCTGTTCTCCCTCTGTAAGTCACAGACAAGTCTTCCGAACTTTCCCTCTGTAAGACACAGACAAGTCTTCCAAACACTCCCCTATGTAAGTCACAGACAAGTCATCCTACCTCTCCCTCTGTTAGTCACAGACAAGTCTTCCAACCTCTCACTCTGTAAGTCACAGACAAGTCATCCTATCTCTACCTCTGTAAGTCACAGACACGTCTTCCAACTTCTCCCTCTTTAAGTCACAGACAAGTCTTCTTTCCTCTCCCTCTGTAAGTCACAGACAAGTCTTCCAACCTCTCACTCTGTAAGTCACAGACAAGTCATCCTACCTCTCCCTGTGTAAGTCACAGACAATTCTTCCACCCTCTCCCTCTGTAAGTCACAGGCAAGTCTTCCCACCTCTCCCTCTAAGTCACAGACAAATCATCCTACCTCTCCCTCTGTAAGTCACAGACAAGTCTTCCGAACTTTCCCTCTGTAAGACACAGACAAGTCTTCCAAACACTCCCTATGTAAGTCACAGACAAGTCATCCTACCTCTCCCTCTGTTAGTCACAGACAAGTCTTCCAACCTCTCACTCTGTAAGTCACAGACAAGTCATCCTATCTCTACCTCTGTAAGTCACAGACACGTCTTCCAACTTCTCCCTCTTTAAGTCACAGACAAGTCTTCTTTCCTCTCCCCTCTGTAAGTCACAAACAAGTCTTCCTTCCTCTCCCTCTGTAAGTCACAGACAAGCCATGCTATCTCTCCCTCTGTAAGTCACAGACAAGTCTTCCATCTTTTCCCTCTTTAAGTCACAGACAAGTCTTCTTTCCTCTCCCTCTGTAAGTCACAAGCAAGTCTTCCCTACCTCTCCCTTTGTAAGTCACAGACAAGTCTTCCTACCTCTCCCTCTGTAAGTCACAGACAAGTCTTCCTACCTCTCCCTCTCTAAGTGACAGACAAGACTTCAAACCTCTCCCTCGTAAGTCACAGAAAGTCTTCCAACCTCTCCCTCTGTAAGTCACAGACACGTCTTCCTACCTCTCCCTATAAAAGTCACAGACAAGTCATCCTACCTCTCCCTCTGTAAGTCACAGACAAGTCTTACGAACTCTCCCTCTGTAAGTCACAGACAAGTCTTCCGAAATCTCCCCTCTGTAAGTCACAAACAAGTGTTCCTGTTCTCCCTCTGTAAGTCACAGACAAGTCTTCCTACCTCTACCTCTGTAAATCAAAGACAAGAATTCCAACCCCTCCCTCTATTAGTCACAGACAAGTCTTCCTACCTCTCCCTCTGTAAGTCACAGACAAATCATCCTACCTCTCTCCCTCTGTAAGTCACAGTCATATCTTACGAACTCTCCCTCTGTAAGACACAGACATGTCTTCCAACCTCTCCCCTATGAAAGTCACAGACAAGTTTTCCAACCCCTCCCTCTGTAAGTCACAGACAAGTCATCCTACTGCTCCCTCTGTAAGTCACAGACAAGTATTCCAACCCCTCCCTCTGTAAGTCACAGACAAGTCTTCCTACCTCTCACTCTGTAAGTCACAGACAAATCATCCTACCTCTCCCGCTGTAAGTCACAGACAAGTCTTCCGAACTTTCCCTCTGTAAGACACAGACAAGTCTTCCAACCTCTCCCTATGTAAGTCACAGACAAGTCATCCCACCTCACCCTCTGTAAGTCACAGACAAGTCTTCCAACCTATCCCTCATTAAGTCACAGACAAGTCTTCCTACCTCTCCTCTGTAAGTCACAGAAAACGAATCCTACGATCCATGTGTAAGTCACAGACAAATCATCCAACCTCTCCCTCTGTAAGTCACAGACAAGTCTTCCAACCTCTCCCTATTTAAGTCACAGACAAGTCATCCTACCTCTCCCTCTGTAAGTCACAGACAAGTCTTCCAACCTCTCACTCTTTAAGTCACAAACAAGTCATCCTATCTCTACCCTCTGTAAGTCACAGACACGTCTTCCAACTTCTCCCTCTTTAAGTCACAGACAAGTCTTCTTTCCTCTCCCTCTGTAAGTCACAGACAAGTCTTCCTACCTCTCCCTTTGTAAGTGACAGACAAGTCTTCCTACCTCTCCATCTCTAAGTCACAGACAAGTCTTCCTACCTCTCCCTCTGTAAGTGACATACAAGACTTCAAACCTCTCCCCTCGATAAGTCACAGAAATTTTCCAACCTCTCCCTCTGTAAGTCACAGACATGTCTTCCAACCTCTCCCCTATAAAAGTCACAGACAAGTCTTCCTACCTCTCCCTCTGTAAGTGACATACAAGACTTCCAACCTCTCCCTTTGTAAGTCACAGACAAGTCATCCTACCTCTCCCTCTGTAAGTCACAAACAAGTGATCCTGTCTCTCCCTCTGTAAGTCACAGACAAGTATATCTACCTCTCCCTCTGTAAGTCACAGACAAGTCTTCCAACCTCTCCTTCTGTAAGTTACAGACAAGTCTTCCAACCTCTCTCCTCTGTAAGCCACAGACAAGTCATCCTTCCTCTCCCTCTGTAAGTCATAGACACGTCTTCCTTTATCTCCCTCTGTAAGTCACAGACAAGTCATCCTACCTCTCCCTCTGTAGGTCACAGACATGTCTTCCAACCTCTCACTCTGTAAGTCACAGACAAGTCTTCCAACCTCTCTCCCTCTGTAAGTCACAGACAATTCTTCCACCATCTCCCTCAGTAAGACACAGAAAGTCTTCCAACCTCTCCCTATGTAAGTCTCAGATAAGTCTTCCTACCTCTCCCTCTGTAAGTCACAGACAAGTCTAACAACCCCTCCCTCTGTAAGTCACAGAAAAGTCTTCCAACCTCTCCCCTCTGAAAATCACAGACACGTCTTCCAACATCTCCCTCTGTAAGTCACAGACAAGTCTTCCTTGCTTTCCCTCTGTAAGTCACAAACAAGTCCACCTACCTCTCCCCTCTGTAAGTCACAGACAACTGATCCTAACGCTCCCCTCTGCAAGTCACAGACAATTCATTCTACCTCTCTCTTTGTAAGTCACAGACAAGTCATCCTACCGCTCTCTGTAAGTCACAAGCAAGTCTTCCTACCTCTCCCTATGTCAATCACAGACAAGTCTTCCAACCTCTCCCTCTGTAAGTCACAGACAAGTATTCCAACCCCTCCCTCTGTAAGTCACAGACAAGTCTTCCAACCTCTCACTCTGTAAGTCACAGACAAGTCATCCTACCTCTCCCTGTGTAAGTCACAGACAATTCTTCCACCCTCTCCCTCTGTAAGTCACAGGCAAGTCTTCCCACCTCTCCCTCTAAGTCACAGACAAATCATCCTACCTCTCCCTCTGTAAGTCACAGACAAGTCTTACGAACTCTCCCTCTGTAAGTCACAGACAAGTCTTCCTACCTCTCCCTCTGTAAGTCACAAACAAGTGATCCTGTTTCTCCCCTCTGTAAGTCACAGACAAGTCTTCCTACCTCTACCTTTGTAAATCAAAGACAAGAATTCCAACCCTCCCTCTATTAGTCACAGACAAGTCTTCCTACCTCTCCCTCTGTAAGTCACAGACAAATCATCCTACCTCTCCCTCTGTAAGTCACAGTCATATCTTACGAACTCCCCTCTGTAAGACACAGACATGTCTTCCAACCTCTCCTCTGTAAGTCACAGACAGGTGATCCTACCTCTCCCTTTGAAATGTCACAGAACAATCATCCTTCCTTTCCCCTCTGTAAGTCACAGACAAGTATTCCAACCCCTCCCTCTGTAAGTCACAGACAAGTATTCCAACCCCTCCCTCTGTAAGTCACAGACAAGTCTTCCAACCTCTCACTCTGTAAGTCACAGACAAGTCATCCTACCTCTCCCTGTGTAAGTCACAGACAATTCTTCCACCCTCTCCCTCTGTAAGTCACAGGCAAGTCTTCCCACCTCTCCCTCTAAGTCACAGACAAATCATCCTACCTCTCCCTCTGTAAGTCACAGACAAGTCTTACGAACTCTCCCTCTGTAAGTCACAGACAAGTCTTCCTACCTCTCCCTCTGTAAGTCACAAACAAGTGATCCTGTTCTCCCTCTGTAAGTCACAGACAAGTCTTCCTACTTCTACCTTTGTAAATCAAAGACAAGAATTCCAACCCCTCCCTCTATTAGTCACAGACAAGTCTTCCTACCTCTCCCTCTGTAAGTCACAGACAAATCATCCTACCTCTCCCTCTGTAAGTCACAGTCATATCTTGAACTCTCCCTCTGTAAGACACAGACATGTCTTCCAACCTCTCCCTCTGTAAGTCACAGAAAAGTCTTCCAACCTCTCCCTCTGAAAATCACAGACACGTCTTCCAACATCTCCCTCTGTAAGTCACAGACAAGTCTTCCTTGCTTTCCCTCTGTAAGTCACAAACAAGTCCACCTACCTCTCCCTCTGTAAGTCACAGACAACTGATCCTATCGCTCCCCTCTGCAAGTCACAGACAATTCATTCTACCTCTCTCTTTGTAAGTCACAGACAAGTCATCCTACCGCTCTCTCTGTAAGTCACAAGCAAGTCTTCCTACCTCTCCCTATGTCAATCACAGACAAGTCTTCCAACCTCTCCCTCTTTAAGTCACAGACAAGTATTCCAACCCCTCCCTCTGTAAGTCACAGACAAGTCTTCCAACCTCTCACTCTGTAAGTCACAGACAAGTCATCCTACCTCTCCCCTGTGTAAGTCACAGACAATTCTTCCACCCTCTCCCTCTGTAAGTCACAGGCAAGTCTTCCCACCTCTCCCTCTAAGTCACAGACAAATCATCCTACCTCTCCCTCTGTAAGTCACAGACAAGTCTTACGAACTCTCCTCTGTAAGTCACAGACAAGTCTTCCTACCTCTCCCTCTGTAAGTCACAAACAAGTGATCCTGTTCTCCCTCTGTAAGTCACAGACAAGTCTTCCGAACTTTCCTCTGTAAGACACAGACAAGTCTTCCAAACACTCCCTATGTAAGTCACAGACAAGTCATCCTACCTCTCTCCCTCTGTTAGTCACAGACAAGTCTTCCAACCTCTCACTCTGTAAGTTCACAGACAAGTCATCCTATCTCTACCTCTGTAAGTCACAGACACGTCTTCCAACTTCTCCCTCTTTAAGTCACAGACAAGTCTTCTTTCCTCTCCCTCTGTAAGTCACAAACAAGTCTTCCTTCCTCTCCCTCTGTAAGTCACAGACAAGCCATGCTATCTCTCCCTCTGTAAGTCACAGACAAGTCTTCCATCTTTTTCCCTCTTTAAGTCACAGACAAGTCTTCTTTCCTCTCCCTCTGTAAGTCACAAGCAAGTCTTCCTACCTCTCTCCTTTGTAAGTCACAGACAAGTCTTCCTACCTCTCCCTCTGTAAGTCACAGACAAGTCTTCCTACCTCTCCCCTCTCTAAGTGACAGACAAGAGCTTCAAACCTCTCCCTCGGTAAGTCACAGAAAGTCTTCCAACCTCTCCCTCTGTAAGTCACAGACACGTCTTCCTACCTCTCCCCTATAAAAGTCACAGACAAGTCATCCTACCTCTCCTCTGTAAGTCACAGACAAGTCTTACGAACTCTCCCCTCTGTAAGTCACAGACAAGTCTTCCAAATCTCCCTCTGTAAGTCACAAACAAGTGTTTCCTGTTCTCCCTCTGTAAGTCACAGACAAGTCTTCCTACCTCTACCTCTGTAAATCAAAGACAAGAATTCCAACCCCTCCCTCCTATTAGTCACAGACAAGTTTTCCTACCCTCTCCCTCTGTAAGTCACAGACAAATCATCCTACCTCTCCCTCTGTAAGTCACAGTCATATCTTACGAACTCTCCCTCTGTAAGACACAGACATGTCTTCCAACCTCTCCCTATGAAAGTCACAGACAAGTTTTCCAACCCCCTCCCTCTGTAAGTCACAGACAAGTCATCCTACTGCTCCCTCTGTAAGTCACAGACAAGTATTCCAACCCCTCCCTCTGTAAGTCACAGACAAGTCTTCCTACCTCTCACTCTGTAAGTCACAGACAAATCATCCTACCTCTCCCTCTGTAAGTCACAGACAAGTCTTCCGAACTTTCCCTCTGTAAGACACAGACAAGTCTTCCCCCAACTCTCCCCTATGGTAAGTCACAGATAAGTCATCCTACCTCACCCTCTGTAAGTCACAGACAAGTCTTCCAACCTATCCCTCATTCAAGTCACAGACAAGTCTTCCTACCTCTCCCTCTGTGTCACAGAAAACGAATCCTACGATCCATGTACAGACAAATCATCCAACCTCTCCTCTGTAAGTCACAGACAAGTCTTCCAACCTCTCCCTATTTAAGTCACAGACAAGTCATCCTACCTCTCCTCTGTAAGACAGACAAGTCTTCCAACCTCTCACTCTGTAAGTCACAAACAAGTCATCCTATCTCTACCTCTGTAAGTCATAGACACGTCTTCCTACCTCTCCATCTCTAAGTCACAGACAAGTCTTCCCTACCTCTCCCTCTGTAAGTGACATACAAGACTTCAAACCTCTCCTCGATAAGTCACAGAAATTTTCCAACCTCTCCCTCTGTAAGTCACAGACATGTCTTCCAACCTCTCACTCTGTAAGTCACAGACAAGTCATCCTACCTCTCCCTGTGTAGTCACAGACAATTCTCCACCCTCTCCTCTAAGTCACAGGCAAGTCTTCCCACCTCTCCCTCTAAGTCACAGACAAATCATCCTACCTCTCCCTCTGTAAGTCTGACAAGTCTTCGAACTCTCCTCTGTAAGTCACAGACAAGTCTTCCTACCTCTCCCTCTGTAAGTCACAAACAAGGATCCTGTTCTCCCTCTGTAGTCACAGACAAGTTCTTCCGAACTTTCCCTCTGTAAGACACAGACAAGTCTTCCAAACACTCCCTATGTAAGTTACAGACAAGTCATCCTACCTCTCCCTCTGTTAGTCACAGACAAGTCTTAACCTCTCACTCTGCAAGTCACAGACAAATCATCCACCTCTCCTGTAAGTCACAGAGGTCTTCCCGAACTTTCCCTCTGTAAGACAGATAAGTCTTCCAACACTCTCCCTATGTAAGTACACAGACAAGTCATCCACCTCCTCTGAAGTCACAGACAAGTCTTCCAACTTCTCCCTCATTAAGTCACAGACAAGTCTTCCACTCCCTCTCCCTCTGGCCAGTCACAGAAACCAGTCTCTTCCACTGTGTAAGTCACAGACAAATCCTCCAAACCTCTCCCTCTGTAAGTCACAGACAAGTCTTGCGACCTCTCCCTATTTAAGTCACAGACAAGTCCCATCCTACCTCTCCTCTGTAAGTCACAGACAAGTCTTCCAACCTCTCAACTCTTTAAGTCACAGAAACGTCATCCAACTCTCTACCTCTGTAAGTCACAGACACGTCTTCCTACTTCTCCCTCTTTAAGTCACAGACAAGTCTTCTTTCCTCCTCCTCTGTAAGTCACAGACAAGTCTTCCCACCTTCCATCTCTGGGTCACAGACAAGTCTTCTCCCTACCTCTCCCTCTGTAAGTGATAAGACTTCAAACCTCCCCGATAAGTCACAGAAATTCTTCCAACCTCTCCCTCTGTAAGTCACAGACATGTCTTCCAACCTCTCCCTATAAAAGTCACAGACAAGTCTTCCTACTCCTCTCC